>NC_083411.1:79364875-79667905 GCF_020745735.1 Hemiscyllium ocellatum | reverse complement strand
AAACTGTGTTGCCTAATTTTCCCTCTCAACCCCGTGACCAACAGAATGGTGGCAATAACACCAAGTGGATATTTTTACAGAAAAGCAAGAGCCCCTAACAACCAACATTTTTTTTTTGGTTTCTGCTTGATGTTCATGTTCTATAGAGAAAATAGAAGGGAATTGCTACAACAAATTCTATGATCACCATGTCGGTCATTGACAATCGAGGCAAGTTATTTACAAAGTGGACTTTGTTCAAGTCTATCACTACAGTCAAGGGAACACAGTTCACAGAGTTTCAAACATGCTGGAGAATTCACATCATTTGACATTGTGACACAACTCACAATCAACTGGTAATGCTGACTGATTCAACAGTGTTATGATTAAGGGCACAATGTGGGAGCTAGGACATCCAAAATTTGAATAATTGGTTCATGTCCCACTTCACATGTCTTAGAGTCATAGAGATATACAGCATGGAAACAGACCCTTCGGTCCAACTCATCCATGCTGACTAGATATCTCAACCCAATCTAGTCCCACCTGCCCGCACCGGCCCATATCCCTACAAACCCTTCCTATTCATATAGCCATTCAGATGTCTTTTAAAAGTTATAATTGTACCAGCCTCCACCACTTCCTCTGGCAGCTCATTCCATATGCACATCACCATCTACGTGAAAATGTTGCCCCTTAGGTCTCTTTTTATCTTGCCCCTCTCACCCTAAACCTATGCCCTCTAGTTCTGGAATTCTGGATTAACTTCATCTCATGGAAAAAAACCTTGTCTATTTACCTTGTCCATGACCCTCATGATTTTATAAACTTCTATAAGATCACCCCTCAGCTTCCTACACTCCAGGGAAAACAGCCCTAACCTATTCAACCTCTCCCTATAGCTCAAATTTTCCACCCTTACAAAATCCTTGTAAATCTGTTCTGAACCATTTCAAGTTTCACAATATCCTTCCAATAGAAAGGAGACCAGAATTGCATACAATATTCCAACACTGGCCTAACCAATGTCCTGTACAGCCGCAACATGACCTCCTAGCACCAATACTCAATACTCTGACCAATAAAGGAAAGCAGTCCAAACGCCTCCTTCACTCTCCTATCTACCGGCGACTCTACTTTCAAGGAGCAACGAACATGCAAGGTCTCTTTGTTCAGCAATACACCCTAGGACCTAAGTGTCTAAGATTTGCTTTCCCAAAATGCAGCACCTCACATTTATCTAAATTAAACTCCATCTGCCACTCCTCATCCCATTGCCCAATTGGATTAAGATCCCGCTGTAATCTAAGGTAACCTTCTTTGTTGTCCACTACACCTTGCAAACTTTTTAACTAACTATATCTCTTAAACTCACATCCAAATCATTTATATAAATCACAAAAAGTAGTGGACTCAGCACCGATCATTGTGGCACTCCACTAGTCACAAGCCACCAATCTGAAAAACAGCCCTCCACCACCATCCTCTACCTTTGAAGTCCCTATAGATCATGTCTACCGCTCTGCCCTCCTCAATCCTCTTTGTTACTTTTTCAAAAAGCTCAATCAAGTTTGAGAGACATGATTTCCCATGTTGACTATCCTTAATCAGTCCTTGCCTTTCCAAATACATGTACATCCTATCCCTCAGGATTCCCTCCAACAACTTGCCCACCACTGGCGTCAGGCTCACTGGTCTTTAGTTCCTTGGCTTGTCCTTACCACCTTTCTTAAATAGTGGCACACGTGTTAGCCAATCTCCAGTCTTCTGGCACATCACATGTGACTATTGATGATACAAATATCTTAGCAAGAGGCCAAGCAATCACTTCCCTAGCTTCCCACAGAGTTCTAGGGTACACTGGATCAGGTCCTGGGGATTTATCCACTTTTATGCATTTCAAGACATCCAGCACTTGCTCTTCTGTAATATGAACATTTTTCAATATGCCACCATTTATTTACCTACATTCTATGTCTTCCATGGCCTTTTCCACAGTAAACACTGGTGCAAAATACTTGTTTATTATCTCCCCTATCTCTTGCAGCTCCACACAAAGGCCACCTTGCTGATCATTGAAGGCCCTATTCTCTCCCTAGTTACCCTTTCGTCCTTCATGTATTTGTAAAAACCCTTTGGATTCTCCTTAAATCTATTTGCCAAAGCTATCTCATGTCCCCTTTTTGCCCTCTAAATTTCCCTCTTAAGTATACTCCTACTGCCTTTCTATTCTAAGGATTCACTTGATCTATTTTGTCTATATATGATATATGCTTCCTTCCTTCTCTTCACCAAACCCTCAATTTCATGAGTCATCCAGCATTCTCTATACCTACCAGCCTTTCCTTTCACCCTAACAGGAAAATACTTTCTCTGGATTCTTGTTTTCTCATTTCTGAAGGCTTCCCATTTTCCAGCCATCCCTTTACCTGCAAACATCTGCCCCCAATCAGCTTGATCCACCCAACAATTTCATCCTGTAAAGAAGTCAAAGTCAGCCAAATTTCAGTTGCAATTTTCACTTGCTGCTCACTGTGTGTAAATTAACACTGCTCTCAAATGAGAATGTCAGTGCAAAAGCAGATGAAATTGTAAAACAAGAGTGTACTTCAGAAATCAAATGCACAGAAAGGAACCATGATTTGTGGATGTAAATTAGCTTCAAATCAAACAACCAAATCACAACCACAAATTTGTACCATCTCTATCGAGACCAATGTAGAACAAGTGGTTGCTTGGTATCAATACCCGAGGCAACATAACACAACACTAAATGGAACATGAAATACCTGACAGTGAGCAATATAGGGATTTTCAGTCATTAAATATATGATGTTCATCAGTCTTTCATTGAGGTGATCACATGGAACCACAAACACAAATTTGCACATGTCCAATATACTAAACATCTCAGACTGTTTCTGTACTTAAAGAGAATGGACACTTTGAACACAATGACTCCATGTTTGTGGCTTAGAGTTGCTATTTTAAAAATAGGTGCTTTTATTTTTACGAAGAGAAAGGATGTCCAATTAAATTATTCACCCGTTCATTGTTTGATTATGTGTGGTGACAGTCCAGGCTAGACATGATTATAAAGAAGCTAAGGTTTAACTAGAAATCTCTGCTGCAGACATTTTCAAAACCTTGTCAAGAAAACTTCTCTTCTCGACATAGAAACTGGTCTGTCTTAGCTACATATCTCTGAGGTATAAAAAGATAAAAGCAAACAATGTGCCTTCCTACATTTATGAATCCTGCTTACTTCACTTGTTCATTTTTACTGGGACTGATTACTTCACCACAAGTGAGTGGCAGTGGAAATGTAAATAGTATAAACCAATAGCATCCGCTGTGTGCCACTATCAGAGATGAATCTTGACCTGTCTTTGTGTAAACAAACATGGCAATTCATCTGTACACTGCAGAGATAGCAAATAAGATAAATGATCAACCACTTTGCTGTTGATGGCACTGCTTGATGGAGTAATGTTTGCCATGACAGAGAGAACTCCCTGCTCTTCCTCAGATGGTATCACTGTTATCAAACTTGAAGGTTAGTTAGATAGGATTTCACTTACATATTCATCAAACAGCAGCATTCCCACATTACTACAGAACGTGCCCTTCAACTCTGAAGCTGAAATAACGGCATCTTGGCTTAAACGCGAGCATGTGACAATCTGAACAAAATTGAAAACGTCGTAACAGTAAAGGGAGACCCGCAGATGAATTTCAAAGTGTCAACTGGGTCTGGGGGCTGCTTGCTTTTCCAGCATCAACCCATTTACAGTTAGTAAATGATGACTTTACCCAATTCACTTCCATTGGAAGCGAGTGCTGACTAAGCTCCGTCTGGGTTGTAGAGCTCAACACTGATGGGTTCCATTAAGGTGAATCTGATGTTCCTCCTAATCAGCATCCTCATATTGTTCCTCAGAATAACACCCTCAGAAATCCTCATTGGCCATCAGTTCCTTTTTTTGCATGCTGTATTTGTCCAGAGTATAGCATGTAAAACTTATGCAGCACACTCTGACTGTAGATTCAGTAATGAACTCCTACATTTGTCTGAGCATGGGAACTTTTTCTTGAGAAGGCCTATCATCTGGATCTCAAGGACTTCAGCAGGACAATGAGCTGCATTGTATCTAAACTCAGCTTCAGTCAGGGGGTTGTAATAGGGACATCAGCCATGTTTGGACAGGGTAACCCATTCTTCCCCTTCCAATGAAGCAGAAACCCAGAGGTTACCCATGATGTAGGCACTCTCAATACATTGTGTCTGCAATCAATAGTGCCTTATGGCTGAAATCTTCCAACAGGTAACACATCCTGTCACAGTGTCCCAGAACATTCCGTACACAGCAACAGTACCTACTTTGCTGATCTGGGTAACATAATATCGAAAATGAAAAATTGTGGGCCTCCTGTACTTTCTCAGCATCCTGAGGGATTTTCCACTGAGATGTCTCCATTTGAAGCCTGTTTGGCAGCTGTTGGAATTTGTTGCTGGTCCTGAGCTTGTAAACATATGTATTCCTTATTGATTGTATGGCCATTTTTCACACAGTGGCCTCAGAGACAGTGACAGGTGTTATGCCTAGGTCCATTGGTGATGGCTCCAAGATTGCTATGTGGAAAATTTCAGAAACAATGCAGCTCCGTAGACTTGTGGCAATAAACACGAATGACAGTTTACCATCATTCTCGATAAACTAGGACATAGAGTATTCAACTAAGGGAACTCTGCATTATCTATAAATGTACTATTAACACAGTGCATGTTATTTCTATGTAAACTGCATAAACCATGCAGGATTTATATAGATGGTGATTGTAAGAATGAATAACTCCTACTCTCCCAAGAAAGACAATGTTGCATATAAGAGCACATTGTGAAATATTTATAGTTCAGCACATGAAGAAAGCAGTGTAGGTCCTTAGATAGCTTATGAGACCTTGCAATGTGTTTGTGCATTGTTGATAACAGATGACACTTGCATTAGTTTCCTGTGATGATCTCTTCCTCTTAGAAATAACTAGAATTCACTTCTAATGAGCAATGTCGTGGTCAGGATTGCTGTTGCTCAGGATTTGTAATCAACCCAGTTGCATGAGGTACACATGCAGAATCTTGTGAGTACAAATGTCTTGATCTTGTAATGTGAAGGGTTCTATGGTATCCCTACCTCTGAGACAGACAGCCTATGTTCAAATCCCCACCTGCCCCATGAACAAGAACGTCTCTGTACAGGGTGATTAGAAAATATCTGAACCTGTAATGTGAGAGTTTCTGCTAATGTACTTGCCCTTTAAGGGTCCCTTGTTGCATACGAGTGCAATAAATTGAACGTTTGCAATTCAGATGAGATTTGGAGGCAACAGAATTAGTTCCAGAGAATGGAATGCAGGCTCAGCCATATTGGTGAATGGCCCCTCCCTAAACATTCATGTTTCTTTCTGCTGCGCACTGTCTGTTAATTCCATCAAATATTAGACTCCCCAGTTTCTCGTCTAACTTTTTAATTTGACTCTTCCTCTTCCTACTTTATCCCCATAACCCCTTATCTTAGTTATGCCAAACATTGTGATGTATTGTGCCCCACATTGAAGCCAGAGTAGTGTTGACCATAGCATCCCCCCTCACACAGTACCCCATGTCCTCCATGTTCTATTATTGTCTACCCTTATATGTTGAGTCTCCTCCTTCACAGTAATTGTCCCCTTTGCAACCTTGCATGCTGCCTCCAATCTCTGCACGTGACATCCTAACAACTCTATCACAGCAGTGGCACCTGAAAGCCCCCTTTGAATCCAAGTAACTGCAAAGTGAGTAAGCTAAGAGCTTGGAGATGCAGCCAGTTCCGCCAATGAGATGGGTAACCATCAGCATGCGCAAAACTTATTGGAATGTAAAGTGGTGGTGTGCTCCAAATGCAGGACTGAAATGATAAGTTATATTTTGAATGAGTCTAATGTAGTAAAGCTGACGCTCTCCAGATTGCAATCTCTGTGGATGAACAATGTAGGGGTGGTCCCTGCCCAGGCAGTGTGCCCTGAAGCATTGGGCAGAGCTGGCTGAGATAAAGGCCTGAAGATGATATTGACAAACTGGAGTCAGCAGGTGCACACTCAGACTTTGTCCCATCTACTTTCTGTCTGCTACCGAGTCACCTGCTAGAAAATGAGGTAAGATTAGATCATAATAAAATGTCAATGTGTGCAAAAAGGCTCCTCACCACTCACACATGAGAGTTTCATTCAGCCAAAATTACTTTTCTTGCTCAACATCAAGAATCTGGTTTGTCCATTTTCTCTGTATTTCCAGACTATGGCATTTTTTAAGTTGGAGATGAGGAGATTTTTTTTGTCTTTCATAGGATTGTTAGCCTTTGGAGTATTTTTCCTTCCCTGGAGAGCAATGGAGAGGAGGGTAGCCATCGAATATAATGAAAGCAGGAGTAGGTAGATTTTCATTTGGCATGAGTATCAAAGTTCATGGGCGGGGGTTTGCAGGAAAGTAAATATAAGACCACAATAAAATCAACCATGATTTAATCACATATTTATTGGCTTTTATTCCTATCTTTTTTCTGTCAGATTTATATCTATAACCCAAGATTAGTGCAGTGCTGGAAAAGCACAGCAGGTTAGGCAGCATCCGAGGAGCAGGAAAATCGACGTTTCGGGCAAAAGCCCTTCATCAGGAATAATAGTAATATTTCAATAATAGTATTACTTCACAAGCTTATCTGTTCAATGCTTTACAATCACAATGACCCACTTTACACTGACTGATCTGAGATTCAGGCTAAAGCAGATAATCCAACTGCTCAATCCCAACCCCCAACTGCTGATCAGATGAATCCTGGTCCTGAGGTCACTATCATTCCAAGAAGTATTCCCTTGCACTCGTTTTCTGTGCAACTAGCATGTGTGATCAATCTTTGACACTGTCTAGTCTTCAGTAATTGATTGACTGTCCACTAACAAACATCACAAGTTTGCCATGTTTACCACGGTCAGCTGACCTATTTGACATCTGCTAGATTTCTCTGGAAGGAGGTTGATCTTTCAGATTTAACAAACCTTGTTCTCTGAACAGCCTACTCACACTCATCAGATAGACTATTTCCTTACAGCTTTTGTGTCATCCAATCATCCATACGATAGCTACACAGCATTATCCACTGTGTTGCTAATAAATGATCACCAGGTCAGAGTGCCTCCTGCTGAGTTACAACACTTAATTTAAACTTAGATAATAATTAAGAAACCATTGACCTTACAATAATTCTTTTTAATCTCATTTCAGCATATTTAGGGTTACTACTGAAATGGCAGAAAGATTTAAAAGGACCGAACGGCCTGATTGTCCATATGTTCCATGAATTATGTTAATGCATCAGCATGCCAATACTTGAAGAACATTGACTTCAATAGTAGCTTGATGATTGCCTGAGCATTCAGGAGGAATTGACCTTCATTTTTCAACTGAACATTTAGCATAGGGTTCACTTTAATCAGGCGGATTGATGAATTTAACACAAAGTGTCTGATATTCAATTCCATTGCAGCCATATACAAATTGCTAACCTAGTGGCTGTACTTCTGAAGTACTGTGTCTGTTGTGAATTTCTCAACATACAAAAGCAATATAGAGACCAGCAACAGTGAAACTAAACCCAAGGAGCTATTTGTCACTTTTAAGAGAATGAACTAAAGAGAAAGGAAAATCATATTTTGAGAAAAACATACATGGCTTGCAGCTCATTGCAAAAAATAATAATTGGTTTGGGGCAGGGAGAGAGGTAGGAACTGTCTGTTGTTAGAAAGAAACTAAAGAAGAAAAAAGTCCAATTACTAGGAGCAGCAGGGTGTAAATGCTGCATAAAATCGGATAAAGAATCAAATTAAAGCACTGGCAACACTACTGTGAAAAAATAGCAATGATCTGAATTAGCACAATGGCAACTAATTCTCATCACAAATCCTTATTTATAATCAATTTCAGAAGAGACAAATATATAAGCAATGACAAAATGAATTCTTTGTTTAAGTCTTGATTGCTAACTTTATTGGTGCTCTATGAAAGTAAATGTCTCTGTCTGTTTTCTAAACGTTATTAAGTTCAGATATGTTGAATAGATAAGAAACCACTTCTGCCAGGCTATTTACCAAACATCTGACTGGAAAGAGGTAATTATGGAGCAGCAAATCAATATTTCCTATGTGTAAATGTAGTGGATTATCTCAGTTATAGATGCTGGAATCAGTCAGTAAAGCCATTTTAGACTGAAACTTACATTTAATATTCCTTGATTTTCTCCCCAGTAATAAGATTAGGTAAAAGCATGAATTGAACTTCAAAGCAGCAGGGACAAGCAGCCTGCCCCCAAGGATACTTGAAGAACATTGACTTCAATTTAGCTTGATGATTGCCTGAGCATTCAGAAGGAATTGACCTTCATTTTCCAATCAGATCCATTTTATTTATGGATAAAAATCAGGTGAACCCAGTCTCAAAGTTAGATCTGTGCCCAGTCTTCTCCCCCGCAGTTAGCTGTTGCCAGGGAGTATCAGCTGGAGCAGCATCTCCAGGAAGGTCAAACTTCACTCTGGATATCCCACAGTTCAGTTAATATCATCAAAGGACAACAGTGGAACCACAGCCGCAAGTTCTTAAATCATCAGTTCAAAATGGCTTCCATACAAAATGGATGAATGATTGAAGTAAACAAATGGGCCCTGTTGCTTACAACAATGGAGAATATCTCTATTGTGGTGAAAATGCTGGAGGATATCAGGAATCTCAAATCTTGCTCCTGGAACTCACATCTCTCATTTAAACATGGAGTAAAATTGGGGACAGTCACAGGTTCACACATACACAGATTCCAGAAGCATCTGGCTATTTAAATAAACAATGCCTTAGTCGAAATACAAGTTTGGAGTGTTGAGTTATTGGAATTCTGAAGATGGAGATTAAAGCAGATAAATATTAAATTTGTCCTCACTGGGCTAGCCAGGGGACTCCTTTGGAAGAATGAGATAACTCTGTGAATATGGTCACAGGGCACCTGAGGGTAAGGCTCTGCAGTACTTTAGTAAGGTTGTTCAGTTGCCCTTTGGGACCTTGTTCTGGAGAGGATGGTGTCAAAAAAGGTGCACTAACAGCTTGGAACTGTTCAATTTGTAATGACCAATCAAGAACTCTCACAACATTTCAGCAGTGATAATGCAACAAAATGTCAATAAATGTCAAAGTCTATTTCTTCTGAATGAGGACATTTCTTTCAATAGAGGGTAGACTGTAATATAGAACTTTCAGGAATATAATTACATTTCTTCTGTTATATGTATGTGTTCTTGTAGATACTCAATGAATTGTTAGATCAGGTTAAAGGAGAAAAGGTGCTGAGTGGAACTAGGCATTATGTTAGCATAGACAGCCATGGGGTGAATGGGAGGAGGGCATTGGATTGCAAGGGTTTGCAAGGGTAGGACATGAAGAGTGTGTGTTATTAAGGAACTATGAGTGGAGTATGATGGGTGAGGGATGGAGGAATATTTTATATTTTTCCACCTTTGCAGCAGTAAAATAATCCTTTGGATCTGGTCTGGTGTTCGAAGAGTAACATACCCTCAGTGGAGGTAAGATAATGCTTGCACTTATGAAAAGCTGTGTTTGTGTATCAAAAGTTGATAACCACATTGGGACTGGAAAAATAGTCAGGGAACTGTCCAAAGGAAAAACGTTGCTGAGATAAAAGAAAGCATTACTTGCTATTTCAGATTGTCTGTTCATATTAAAACTATTGCACGGTTCGTGCGATATGACTGATTTCCCAGATTATGGTTTTCACAATGTGATTTGAAAATGTGTTGCTGGAAAAGCGCAGCAGGTTAGGCAGCATCCAAGGAGAAGGAGAATCGACGTTTCGGGCATGAGCCCTTCTTCAGGAATGAGGAAAGTGTGTCCAGCACGCTAAGATAAAAGGTAGGGAGAAGGGTCATGGTGGAGGAGCGTTGGAAATGCGATAGATGGAAGGAGGTTAAGGTGAGGGTGATAGGCCGGAGTGGGGGTGGGGACGGACAGGTCAGGAAGAAGATTGCAGGTTAGGAAGGCGGTGCTGAGTTCGAGAGATTTGACTGAGACAAGGCGGGGGGAGGGGAAATTAGGAAACTGGAGAAATCTAGGTTCATCTCTTCTGGTTGGAGGGTTCCTAGGTGGAAGATGGGGTGCTCTTCCTCCAGCCGTCATGTTGCCATGGTCTGGCAATGGAGGAGTCCAAGGACCTACATGTCCTTGGTGGAGTTGAAGTGTTGAGCCACGGGTTGGTTGGGTTGGTTGGTCCGGGTGTCCCAGAGGTGTTCCTTTCACAATGTAATGCCTATTCGTGGACAGCTTCAGCTGCTTATCGATAAAATTAGAACTAAGTACTTAAACGGAAATATTTGTTTACTTAAGTCATTGACTACTTAACTAAAATTTTTGTCTTCGTAAGGGATGAATTGAATGCATTTCAATGTATGGACTTTTTGTTATCAACGACAGTGCTTGCTCATGGTTAGAAATAGCTGATTTGGAATGAAGGAAGGAAGGTCCAAGATTGCTGGGTAAGGGTTCTGTGTTGGGAGAGAGAGACTAAAGAGCTATGAGGATGATTAGTGGAATAGGGTGACACAGTAGGTAAGAGGTCAAAGATACGTGTGGAAAGATATGGGAAGCATGGATTGAGAATTGACACTGTGTGGGAGCGAAGGGCAATGGTGAACAGAAGAAATGTTTTATTTGTGATCTTCAATTTTAAACTGGGAACTTGGTTCTGGAGCCTCAAGGTGTGCATTCACTCAACCCCCTTGAGGAACAGGCAGTGTTTTAGGTTCCTTTGAGTTAATTCATCCCAATTCAAAATCCAGCCCACCCCACAGGACTAAAACTCAGCCATTTTAAAAGGCTGGATACACAGGGATGGGAGTTATCCTCAGGCTGTGCACCTGACCCAGAACCTTTGACTGCACTGTTTTCAAATAATTCCAGCAACAATGATTTTTTTTGGCTTCCTTGCAGCAAGTGGTTCTCATAACCAAACTTGACAAGAGTTCATTTCATTTGCTGTCATTATCAGTGTCCCCATTAATGGTTTTACTCCTGGATAACCTTGGATACTTGGCTGAACTTTCTTGCATGACTCTCCTTGAAAGACTGAATGTGGAAATAAAAACTGAAAGAACTTAGGGTGCTGGGAATCAAAAACAAAAACAGAAATTGCAAGAAAAGCTCTGCAGGTCTGGCAGCATCTGTGGAAATAAATCAGAATTAACATTTCAGTCCAGTTCTGAGGAAGGGTCACCGGACCTGATACTTTAAGTGTAATTTCTCTTCACAGATGCTGCCAGACCTGCTGAGCTTTTTCTGCAATTTCTGTTTTTGTTTTCTGATATTTTGGAATCATTGTTTCAGCATTTCCCAATAGACTGGACAATCTATTTACCAGGTGACAGTGAGGTCTGCAGATGCTGGAGATCAGAGTTGAGAGCGTGCTGCTGGAAAAGGGCAACAGGTCAGGTAGTGTCTGAGGAGCAGGAGAATCAATGTTTTGGCCTGGAGCCATTCATCAGAAATGAATGATGAAGGGCCCCGGCCCGAAGCGTAGATTTTCCTTCTCCTCGGATGCTGCCTGACCTGCTTTGCTTTTTCAGCCATGTATTCTCAAATCTGTAATAACCACTAGTTCTAATTTGTTGATGCTTAAAAGGTCTAAAGAAGCTTGACTCCAGTGTGTAATCACAGGAAAATAAGTAAATTCTTGATTCAACCAACGATACATTTTTTAGCAGTATCATTATGGCTATATTTTGTGTGATTCCACAGGAAGTATCTTGATACTTATAATCATTCAGGTTTTCAAAAATACAATACACTTGGTACATTGGTAGATACTGACACAGTCTTTGTAAACTCTGAATGCCTTCAAGATCAACTCATTCTTAGTCATTAATTATCTCCAAATCTGTTTCATATTCCAGATTCTTCTCATCTGTCTTCCAAGCCTGTAAAGAGGGAAGGATGCCCTCTGGGAACTATCATAGCTGTTATATGATTTCCTCATATTGAGAAGCAGACATGAGATGTTATATGTCCTTAAGAAGCTTCAAATAAGTTCAGTTTTGAGAACAGAGACTAAAAACCTATGAAGGACTGCAACAGTTGGAATCAAACACTGCAGGTGTCAATGGCACAGGACTCACAAAATCTGCCTTTGATTTAGTTGTTCCAAGTGTTATGAAGCTAGAATATCTCAAATATTAATTTAAGATAACATTGATTAGGCATGTATCCATATCTTAGACTTTTTGGAAAGCACACTTAGCAAAGCAAATAACACTGGCTGCAGCAGGAACAAATGTCGCAGTTGCAAAGAACACAAGCTGTTCACTTGAATCAGTGAGACTATAACATTTTTGGAGAATCACTGTACTGTTTTATTTACATTTTCTGAAATGTAGTGCTTATGCAAGTGGACACAGACAGTGTGAGATTTCAAATAATTATCCAAAGCCTGCTTTAAGAGAAATGACCCACTTGATAGCTGTACTTCCATGGAATGCTCATTCTACAAGCCTAGTATCTGGCGTTCACTTCAGGCGTTAGACTGCAGTTGGGGTTAAATTGCTCATTTCAACCTAATGTGAATGGTGCACATCCTCTCAGCATCAATGGTGCTTACAGATTTTATTGTTAAGCACAATTTGCCAAAGCCTCAGGACTAAGTGAATTATAATTTGAGTGGCTATTGCCTGATGTGGCGTACGCTGCTGGTGTCCAGTCCCATTATTGGTCTCATTGCATAATGCTCAGCCAGCCTGAGCAACATTGTCAACCCCATCTCCATTGAAACCTCCAGAAGTAGAACTCAGTTTATGACAATGCACAGAGCCCTGAACTTAACCGTTACTTCAGCTTGTTTGCTCATGGGACTCCAGCGATCAAAGGGATGAGGTGAGGTAGCGATCAGGTGAGGAGCACCTTCCTGGTCACACATAACAAAACCATTCTTTAAGAGAAAGGAATGCAGATGGTGAATCTGTCCACCTCCTTTTGTAATGATGTAGTTACTGCAAGTGAAGTAGAATCACACAGAGATTCTCCTATCATTAACACCACAGGAATGATAGATACTATAAAATGCTAAAACTTTATTGACATAAAACATTACTCCAGTGGTTAGAGTAGGCTTTTAATGTCGTCTAACAAATGTTGGAGAGATTTTACTCTCACTACCCTGGAGACTTAAAAAAGTACAAATCAAATTCCTTCTGGAGGCCTGACACCAAATGCCTTGGAGCAGTAAATGTGACATAGTTACTCACCCCTCCCATGAACCCAAGCAGAATCCATGCCACCATTTCCCACTTCTCCTAGATATAATTCTAACATCAACTGAGGCTGAACCTAGACAGTCATCTTGGTCAATGCATTTATTTATCACTACACAAATTGAATGATGAAAAATATATTTTCTAAAACGGAATATCTTTGTGCCTTTTCTTCATGAAACATTAAAAGCTATGATGTCCTCAGTAGATTGTTGAAGGCCAACGGTGATGCTTTGTCGTGATGATTCCATGGAGAATCATCCTACTTCTGAATAGATGTGGCGTGAAATTATAACTAATTACAGTGGGAAATGGATACGATGCAGCATGAGCCTGAAATAATGGAAGATACACAAGGGTACACATTTGGGGATGTGCAAAATTTACATTTTGGATTGCAATTTGTGGTTTGAAATAAGGCAAGGGTATTTTTACTGTATAACATTCATGATTGCAAAAATAACAAAAAGATAAAAATCTTTTTAAGGTTTCCAACATTTGAAATGAGATAAAAGAAAGAAAGCTGAAAACAACAACTTGTCTTTTTCAATTCATTTGCACAAAAATATAGTTTCTTAAAAGTTGTTCAAGGGCATTGCTGTGTATTGTAAACCAATTTGCATTCATTATTTCCATGCATTTGTTACTGGAAAATATATCTGTTAAATTAAATCCATGCATTGTGAAATGCCTGATTGCGGAGTTTAATTTAGTAAAGCAGAAGTAAGTTGAATGCTAAGTAAAATCTCCTTATATTTTTTTAACTCACGTCCCAGCAAACTTTCTCTGGTCTCCTTTGAAAAGATTGAGATTCAAGCATGAGGGCATATGCAAGGCACAGATGAAGATGACAAGAGGATTCTAGTTAAAAAGCATACTACACCAGGTTATAGTCATCAAGTTCATTTGGAAGAAATAGATTCCTGAGCACTGCTCCTTCATTAGGTGGTTGTAAAGTATAAGATTATGAGACATAGAATTTATAGCAAAAGATTACAGTGTCATGAAACTGAAATGAAATATTAAACAAACCTAGATTGTTAAGTCTTTCATCTTTTAGAATGGGTTGCAAGTCTTGATTCATTAATATGTAAATCCAGAACATCTTTTAAGTCACCGTCTCGAGATAACTTTAGACAAAAGGTGACACCTCAGCTCAGGAAAGGCATTAAAGGTGTGAGGTTAGAGTCTGTCTGTATCCAGGTTTGTTCAATATACCACTTCAACTTCATGGCACTGTAAGTTTTGCTTAAATTCTGTGACTTATAATCTTATACGCTGCAACCACCTGATGAAGGAGCAGCGCTCTGAAAGGTAGTGCTTCCTCGACAGAGCGGTAAGGAATTTTTGCCAGAGCGGCGAGGGGAGAAGGTAAGGTGAAGCAAGGGCTGCCGGGAAGGCAAGGGCTTAATTCATATTTGGGTAGAGGCTAAACCCGAGATACTACACATGTAGTATTTCAGTCCCGCCCTCCTCCTCTAACCAGAAGAAAAAGACTCTCTAATTTTATTTCTTTCTTATCTTTCTTTTTCATATATTTAAGTGCATTGTTTGGTTTTAGTTAGTTCATATAAAGCTAAGCTTACAATGGCAGGAGACCTCAGACCCATGCCATGCACCTCTTGCTTGATGTGGGAGCTTAGGACTGTGTCTGGTGTTCCTGACTCTCACACTTGCAAGAAGTGTGTCCAGCTGCAGCTCTTGTTTGACTGCATGACAGCTCTAGAGCATCCACGATTCTGAGGAGGTCGTGGATAGCACGTTTAGTGAATTGGTCACACCGCAGGTTAGAATTGCTGAGGAAGATAGTGAGTGGGTGACCAAAAGACAGAAAAAGAGTAGGAAGACAGTGCAGGTGTCCCCTGCGGTCATCTCCCTCCAAAACAAGTATACCGTTTTGGATACTGTTGGGGGAGATTACTCACCAGGGGAGGGCAGCAGTTGCCAGGATCATGGCACCATGGTGGACACTGCTGTTCAGAAGGACGGGAAAAAGACTTGTAGGGCCATAGTCATAGGGGATTCAATTGTGAGGAGGGTAGAGAGGTGGTTCTGTGGCTGAAAACGGGACTCCCGGATGGTATGTTGCCCCCAAGGTGCTCAAGTCAGGGATGTTGCTGATCGGCTGCAAAGCATACTAAAAGGGAAGGGTGAACAGTCTTGATGCATATAGGCACCAACGGTATAAATAGAAAACAAGATGAGGTCCTGAAAGAAGATTTCAGGGAGCTAGGAGAGAAGTTAAAGAGGAGGATCTCAAAGGTAGTGATCTCAGGATTACTACCAGTGCCCTGTGCTAGCCAGAGTAGAAATGAAAAGATAGGCAGGATGAACACGTGGCTTGAGGGATGGTGTAGGAGGGAGGGGTTCAGATTTGTTGGACATTGGGACTGGTTCTGAGGAAGGTGGGACTATTACGAAATGGACGGTCTACATTTGAATCAGACAGGAACCAATGTTCTTGGGGCAGTTTTTGCTACTGCTGTTGGGGAGGTTTTAAACTAATGTGGCAGGGGGCTGGGAACCAGAAGAGAAAACAAGTAGGCAGCAAGGTGGAGACTGGAGACTGTAAGAATTATGAAGATAGCATTCATAAAGGGAAGAATAGGCAGATGAGCGCAAATTAACTGGTGGCCTGAAATGCATTTACTTTAATGCAAGGAGTATAGTGTGTAAGGCAGCTGAACTTAGGGCTTGGATTGGTGCCTGGGAGTATGACATTATTCCGATCACAGAGACTTGGTTGAAGGAAGGCGTGATGATGGGCAACTAAATGTTCCAGGATATAGACGTTTCAGACAGGACAGGGAGGGAAGTAAATGGAGGGAAGGAGTTGCATTACTGGTCAGGGACGATATCACTGCTGTGCTCAAGGAGGACATCTATGGAGATATTGGATAGTGAGGCATTATGAGTGGAGCTGAAAATTAAGAAGGGTGCAGTTATATTGTTGGGACTGTATTATGAACCTCCCAACAGTGAGCGTGAGGTAGAAGAACAAATAGGTAAACAGATTATGGAAAGATGTAGAGGCAATAGGGTTTTGGTTATGGGAGATTTTAATTTTCCCAACATTGACTGGGATACATTTACCATCAAAGGTCTGGATGGGGTAGAATTTGTATGAAGCGTCCAGGAGAGTTTTCTAGAGCGGTATGTCAATTATCCAATGAGGGAAGGGGCCATTTTGGACCTGGTACTGAGGAACGAGCCAGGAAAAGTGGTAGAAGTTGCTGTGGGGGGATTTTTTTGGGAACAGTGACCACAATTCTGTAAGTTTTAGAATACTCGTAGATAAAGAAGAGAGTGGTCCTCAGGGAAGAGTACTAAACTGGGCCAAGGCTAATTCTATCAAAATTAGGCAGGAGCCCGGAAATGTGGATTGGACACAGCTTTTTGAAGGGAAGTCCACATTTGAGATGTGGAATGCTTTCGAAAATAGGTTAAAGATAGTGCATGATAGGCATGTCCCGTTGAAGGCAAATGATAGGAAGGGCAAGAATCGTGAACCATGGATGATAGGAGAAATTGTACAAGTAGCCAAGAGGAAAAGGGAAGCGTAAGGTCTTGGCAGCTAAGAACAGAACAGACCCTGGAGGAATTTCGGAAGAGTAGAACATGTCTTAAAAGAGGAATCAAGCGGGCTAAAAGGTGTCATGAAATAGCTTTAGCAAGAAGAATTAAGGAGAATCCCAAAGCATTTTATTCTTATATAAGAAGCAAGCGGGTAACTAGAGAAAGGATTGGTCCACTACAGGATAATGAAGAAAGGCTGTGTGTTGAACCTGAGAGAATGGGTGAGATTCTGAATGATTACTTTGTATCAATGTTCACTGAGGAGAGGAACATGATGAATCTTGAGATTAGAGATAGAAGTTGGCATTGGCATAAGTAGGGAAGATGTGTTGGGTAAGCTAGAGGTTATTAAGGTAGACAAATCCCCAGGACCGGATGGGATCTATCCCAGGTTGCTGAGGGAGGCGAGAGAGGAAATAGCTGGGGCCCTGACAGATATCTTTGTGGCATCCTTAAATACAGGTGAGGTGCTGGAGGACTGGAAGGTTGCTCATGTTGTCACCCTGTACAATATTCCAGGTAACTACAGACCAGTGAGCCTGAACCTGTGGTGGAAAAGTTGCTAGAGGGAGTACTGAGGGATAGCATCTATTTATATTTAGAAAAGAATGGGCTTATCAGTGATAGCAGCATGGTTTTGTGCGGGGGAGATCGTGCCTTACCAGCTTAATAGAGTTCTTCGAGAAAGTGACCAAGCTGATCGATGAAAGAAGGGCTGTTGATATCATATACATGGACTTTAGTAAGGCATTTGATAAGGTTCCCCATGGTAGACTAATAGAGAAAGTGAAGACACATGGTGTGCAGGGTGTTCTAGCTCGGTGTATAAAGAACTGGTTGAGCAACAGGAGACAGAGAGAAGTAGTGGAAGCGAGTTTCTCGAAATGGAGAAAGGTGACCAGTGGTGTTCCACAGGGGTCAGTGTTGGGGTCACTGTTGTTTGTGATATACATAAATGATCTGGAAGAAGGTCAAAAATCACACAACACCAGGTTATAGTCCAACAGGTTTAATTGGAAACACACTAGCTTTCAGAGCGACACTCCTTCATCAGGTGATTGTGGAGGGCTCCAGATCTGGAAGAAGGCACTGTTGGTCTGATCAGTAAGTTTGCAGATACATAAAGATTGGTGGAGTAGTAGAAAGCATAAGGGACTGTCAGAGAATACAGGAGAACTTAGATAGACTGGAAAGTTGGGCGGAAAAGGAGTGAAAATGAGGTGATGCATTTAGGCAAGACTAATTCTACAGGGAATTATACAATGAATGGAAGAGCCTTGGGAAACGTTGATGAGCAGAGAGATCTGGGAGTGCAGATCCATTGTACCCTGAAGGTTGCTGCACAGTGGATAGAGTGGTCAAGAAGGCATATGGTATGCTTGCCTTCATTGGATGGGGTATTGAGTATAAGAGCTGGCAAGTCATGTTAAAATTGTACAAGACATCGGTTCGGCTGCATTTAGAATACTGTGTACAGTTCTGGTCGCCACATTACCAAAAGGATGTGGATGGTTTGGAGAGGGTGGCAGAAAAGATTTATGAGGATGTTGCCTGGTATGGAAGGTGCTAGCTATGAAGAGAGGTTGAGTAGGTTAGGTTTATTTTCATTAGAAAAAAGGGGATTGAAGGGGGACCTGATTGAGGTTTACAAAATCATGAAGGGTATAGACAGGGTGGAAAGAGACAAGCTTTTTCCCAGGGTGAAGGAATCAATAATGAGAGGTCATGCTTTCAAGGTGAGAGGTGGAAAGATTAAAGGGGCTACAAGCAGCAAGTACTTCACACAGAGGGTGGTGGGCGTCTGGAACGCGTTGCCATCAGAGGTGGTAGAGGCAGGTATGGTAGATTCAATTAAAATGCATCTGGACAGATGCATGAGTAGGTGGGGAGCAGAGGATACAGATGCTTAGAAATTGACCAACAGGTTTAGACAGTACATTTGGATCGGCTCAGGCTTGGAGGGCCGAAGGGTCTGTTTCTGGGTTGTAAATTTCCTTTGTTCTTTGTTCTTTAATGCACCTGTTAGACTATAATTGGTGTTGTGTGATTTTTAACTTTGTCTATCACAGTCCAACACCGGCTTCTCCACATCAAAGAGGATTCCAGAGTTGGGTGCTATTATCATATAGTTAGATACAGTTTAATATTACACACCATGAACACATTGTGTGAGGTAGTACGCTTGGCTGTGTCATGTTTGTGATCACCTCTACTGTAGCTGAAGCAAAACTAAAGGCATTCAAAACTGTGATGTTTTCTCTATGTGAAGCCGGTTTTCAATCTAAAGGATACTGAGATGGCAAGAAAGTTGATAAAGCACAGATCATATGAGATTTGGCTTTTTCTGGGAACAAAACAATGCCTTTTTGTTTGATGATTGCAGAGCAAAGCTGTTTTGAGTGCTTGGGTGAGTAGAATTTTCATTTCTATAATAATAAAAATATCTTTTTTTAAATCAAACAAACACTTCCAAAAGGTTATGTCTAAAGTCAGGGAGCTATTTCTCTGGAACTGGCAATTTTCTAGTCCTTCCTAAATTGATAATTTTTTTTATCCTTGATGGTAAGCGTTTAGATGATGCTCTGATAATTTTACCCGTATTCATTGTTTAGATACATGTTTTTACCAGTGACAGTCACTGGTTGACAAGTAAATTTGGAAATTTGGCTGGTTTTCACTTGCTTTAACTAAAGATTGCAAATACTAAGAGTTAAATTCAGTGCCTTTGTCCGGACTGTTTATACATAACATGAATAGTTGTGGTCCCAACACAGACCCCTGAAGAACTCCAGCAGTCAAAAGCTGTCATCCTAAAAAAGGCCGCTTTATTTATACCCTCTACTTTCTACCAGTCAGGGCTTTTGCCCGAAACATTAATTTTGCTGTTCCTCAGGTGCTGTCTGACCTGCTATGCTTTCCCAGCAAGTCTTGACTCTAATCTCCAGCATCTGCAGAACCCCCCTCGGCTTTTCTGCCAGTCAGCCAATCCTTTTGATTTGATTTGATTTTTGTCACATATACCATGAAACAGTGAAAAGTATTGTTTTGCGCACTGTCCAGGTGAATCATATTAAGGTCATAGAGTCATAAAGAATCACAGGGTCACAGAGTCACAGAGTCATAGAACTGTACAGCACGGAAACAGACCCTTCCATCCACCTTGTCCATGCCAACCACATATCCTAAATTAATCTAGTCCCATTTGCCAGCATTTGGCCCATATCCCTCTGAACAATTCCTATCAATATACCCATCCAGATACCTTTTAAATGTTATAATTGTAATAGAACAGAATGCTGAATTTATTTTTGCTAGTACCTTGCTGCTAATACTTTTGGTTCTTATCTTACCTAGCAGCCTCCTGTGCAGCACCTTGTCAAAGGTCTTCTGGAAATCCAAATAGGTCATGTCCACTGTCTCTCCTTTGACTAACTTATTTGTTGCCTCCTTAAAGAATTCCAACAGATTTGTCAGCCATCACCTTCTCTTGAAGAAGCTGTGATGACTCAGCCCTATGTTACTATGAAATTCCCCAAGTACTCCGCAAACACATCTGTAATAATGGACTCTTAAAATCTTACCAATGATTACAGTCAGGCTAACTGGCCTATCGCTTCCTGTCTTCTGCCTACCACTTTTCTAGAACAGCGGTGTTATATTTGCCATTTTCCAGTCCTCTGGACCCTCCCTGACTCGAGTGATTCCTGAAAGATTACCACCAATTCCTCTACAATCTCCTCAGCTATCTTCTTCAAAACTCTTGGGGACAGTTATCTAGTCTGGGTCATTTATCACCTTCAACTCTTTCAGTTTCCTAGCACTTTCTCCTTAGTTTTGGCTACTATAGCCATCTCTGCTCCCTGACTCTGTTGAAGTTATGGTACACTGCTGGTGTCTTCCACTGTGAAAACTGATGGGAAGTACCTATTCTGTCCCACCACTATTTCTTTGCTTCCCAATACTAATTTTCCAACCTTGCTTTCCAGCAGTCCAATGTCCACTCTTGTCTCTCTCTTCCTATTTAGATATCTAAAAAAGCCCATTTGCAATCTTCTTTTGTGTTCCAAGCTAGCTTATTCTCACATTTCATCTTTCCCCCTTTATTACTTTTTAGTTGTCCTTTAAAGGCTTCTCAATCCTTCAGTTTCCCATTAATCTTCACCATATTGTATGCTTTCTCTTCAGCTTTTATACTGCCCCGACTTCCCTTGTCAGCCATGTTGACTTATGCTGCCCTTATTATATTGCTTTGTTTTAGTAATAAATTTCTGCTCTGACTCCCAGATTATGACAAAAAAAACAATTTCCATTAGTGCTCCACCATTTTCCCTGCGAGGGTTTCTTCTAATCAATTCTGGCCGCCTCCTCCCTCATGTCTTTGTAGTTACCTTTACTTAATTGTAATACCATGACATCTGATTTCAGTGTCTCCTACCATATTATATTCTACAGTATTATGGTCACTACTCCCGACGAGTTCCTTCACCTTAAGCTCCCTAATCAAGTCTGCCTCATTACACGTCACCAAATCCAGAATTGCCTGTTTGATAATGGGCTGTACCACAAGTTGCTGCAAAAGGAAATCTTGTAGACATTCCGCATTCCTTTTCTTGAGGTCCACTGCCAACCTGATTTCCTCAGTCCACCTATACATTGCAGTGTCCCATGATAATTGAAATAGCGTATTTTTCACATGCCCATTCTACCTCCTGATTTATTTTCTTTCCACTTCCTGACCCATTCTAGGAGACCTGTACATAACTCCCATCAGCGTCTGCTTTCCTTTGCAGTTCCTCAACTTTATCCATACAGATTTCAAGTCTTCCAACTTTATGTCACGTCTTGCTATTAACCCAATTTCATTTCTTAATATCAAGGCAATCCCAGACCTTCTTCCCAACTTTCCAGCCTTTTAATAGAATGCGCATCCTTGGATATTTAGTTCAAAGCTCTGATTACCTTGAAGCCAAACATCTATGATACCCACAACAGCATACCTGACAATTCAGTATGGAAGTGATGTAAATATGCTGAAGGATACCGAGGATATATGTAATTGTCATGATATCATGTTATTTAAATCCCCTGCCTTTTAAACATGAGAAAGCAGACTTCAGCTGCTCACTGAAGTGAAGGAGGAACATCTGTACATTGAAAGAGCTTGTTGATTGACAGGCGATCTGGTGTAGCTTGGAAAAAAAGAAAAACTGTCATTAGCTCCTACACTTTTAATGCACTTTAATGTTGTCATTTCTGAAGTCTATTGTTACAGCTAAGCCTATTATGAATGATTGGCTATGTTTCAAATGCAACAATATTATTTCTTTCATTCTTTCACCAGGGTAGGTAAGTTCACATTTTAATTTATCACTTGAAAAGTTTTAAAAATTCAAATGAATGTCATAATTGAGAGTTTTTTCCCCCACCCTGTGCAAAAATATATTAATGTGAGCTTATAGTTTGTTGGAAGCCACATGGCTCCTGACGCCTGCCTATGGTGAAAACTGAGTGAATGTTGACTGAGGATGCTTTTGGATAGTGGTGGCAACTCAGTCAAAGTCTTAAACAATCAGAGTTGGCTTTCTAATCAGCCAACCTCAGCACTGCCATGCCGCTGAGCTACCTCTGGTGTTAACATTCCAGATTTGACACTGCTGGCATCCCCACCCTAAAGTAAAAATGATGTGGGCATGTATAATTTTTATTAAGATGGATCTTCAAAGTCAAGGAGCCTCCATTGAAAAAATTAGCCCTAGGTCTTCTGTTCTTAATGTCACCCAGACCTAGATTTCCTAAAACCAGATGGGCGGTGATGTAAGGGCTAAATTTAGAATCCGAATGACATACCCAAATTAGTCAAAGGAAGATTTAAAAACAAAGAACATAGCAGTTGGCGTGGAAGTAGTAGTTAATGACTAACACTTCTAAAATTACTGTCAAGTCATTTAACTATGAAATGATCAATTCCACATTAAATAATGTTTGGCTTGCTATACAGCTGCATTATGGTGAAATTAATCCTTCTGAAACTGACTGGTTGAATTAGGAAATTATTAGACAATGGAAATATTTTCTCAAGTGAAAAGGTTATTTAGAGACATTTTCAAACTATTCTTTTCCTATTACTTTAGACATGAACACACACTGTGAGAAATGCATACTTGGAGACAGCTGGTTCTGTAGCAAACAGCAAGGGACAATTAGAACAAAAGAGATAGAGGTTTAATATCTTTTCTAATACATTTTGCCACTATGATAGCCAGTCACATTAAGTTTCCAAGAGTTTTTTAAAAAATCTAAGTACATATATTAATAATATCACATATGTACAGTAATCTTTTACTGAATTTTCAAGTTGTATATCCTGAAATTTGTGAAACGTACTAATCATACTACCATTAAAACCAATGTTAAACTGTGGTTGGATACTATAGAACATTCCTCATCAGAGATAATACATTATACCCTTTAAACTGATATATTTTACCTCGCCAAATTCCTGCAATGGCAAATGAAATAATATTGACAATAATGTAAATAAAGTTATCATGGAAATATTGTCACTTTCTATTTATACTACTTCCCATTCACTGCTAATCCCACTTCCTAGATACGAGACTCTCTACCCTCCTGCTCATTGCAGTGTATTCCTCTCACTAACCCTTTAGCCTGTAGTCATTTCCTGACTCACATTCTCACCAATTCCACAACCTCTCCTGCCCCCTAAATCACGGTCTCATTGCTTCTTACAGTTACCAACCCTCCTTCTCTCTGACTCTCCCACTCGCTGTGAGCTCAGGATCTGTAAATACTCAATGACCTGCAGGAAGAGCAACTTCAAATTGCAGGTGGTTTATTTTCAAATGGGTTTGTGCTCACCTTCATCCCTTTTTGATCAGAAATCTTGCTTTCCCTCCTCATAAAGACACTGGGATTGGCTTCAATGTCTATAGTGCAGACAGAGGCAGAGTAAGTGAGGCTGCTCATACCTCTCTTCAAGGGTGGCCTGGAAATGTTGATAGACCAGTACAGATTCCCCACTGCTGCCTCAAATAGCTCTTCATAGCTGACCATTTTGCTTCAGCATCTTTTTGGAATTCAACCGTGCTTGGAGCAATCTTAACTTTCTAATGAGAAAGGCCAATTGTTTCTCTGTCTTGATTGTCTGCAGCTATATTTGTGATGTGCACCACAATGTGACAACATACATTGGAGTTCCCACTGAAGTGTATGATTTTGTGCTGGTGTAGCGTGCACATGAGTCAGGAGACATTACTCCCTCAACAGGGCCCACTCTCATTTGAAGATCCATCTGTCTCCTCCTGCTCCATTTTTTTCATCATGCTTGAAGTACCGGTGAGAGATATGAATTAGTATTTATAAGTGGGAAGATTTCAAAATCAAAATTGCCCAGATCTTGATGATTCAGGTGGTGGGAGCAATAATGCAACATGAATGAAAATCCCCCACTTAGTTCCAACCGCCACCATCACACCATACCACCCCACCCAACCCCATTGCCTTTCCCCGTGGATTTTGCTATTCAGGTGATAGTCCGGTCACTTTCCTTTGCAAGAATATAGCTGATGATGGTTGCAGGGCCACCATTAGTGTTCTGTCTCTCCTTTGATATGTGCGCTCTTTGAAGGAAAACCAGAGACAAATAAGCATGAGAACTACAAATTGTGGAGTAAATGGATTGATAAAAGTTATGGAGAATGACTTTCAGTGGTGAGCGTATAATGGGATGAAGAAAAGGATGAATGCTGATTGTTCACATGGAGACGCATGATTTCTTCAGAGAGTCAAATGAGTGGTACTGCAATGCAATGGAGTGCCATGAAGGAGTATGTTTGGAATGTCCGAGAATGACGTGAAATCGTTGCACCAGTCACAGTTCTGCTTTTATGAGGTTGTTAACTCTCTATGACACTGACTCCATGTTAGACCATAATATCATAAACATAGGAGGAGAAATTAGGCCATTCAGCCTATCGAGTCTGCTCCACTATTAAATCATAGCTGGTAAGTCTCTCAACCCCATTCTCCCACTTTCTCCCCATAACTTACACACTTAATGGTAAGGTCCTAGGGAGTGTTGCTGAACAAAGAGACCTTGGAGTGCAGGTTCATAACTCCTTGAAAGTGGAGTCGCAGGTAGATAGGATAGTGAAGAAGGTGTTTGGTATGCTTTCCTTTATTGGTCAGAGTATTGAGTACAGAAGTTGGGAGGTCATGTTGCGGCTGTACAGGACATTGGTTAGGCTACTGTTGGAATATTGCATGCAATTCTGGTCTCCTTCCTATCGGAAATATATTATGTAACTTGAAAGGGTTCAGAAAAGATTTGCAAGGATGTTGGCAGGGTTGGAGGATTTGAGATATAGGGAGAGGCTGAACAGGCTAGGGCTGTTTTCCCTGGAGCATTGGAAGCTGAGGGGTGACCTTATTGAGGTTTACAAAATTATGAGGGGCATGGTTAGGATAAATGGGCAAAATCTTTTCCCTGGGGTCAGGGAGTCCAGAACTAGAGGGCATAGGTTTAGGGTGAGAAGGGAAAAATATAAAAGAGACCTAAGGGGCAACATTTTCACGCAGAGAGTGGTACATGTATGGAATGAGCTGCCAGAGGACATGGTGGAGGCTGGTACAATTGCAACATTTAAGAGGCATTTGGATGGGTATATGAATAGGAAGGATTTGGAGGGATATGGGTTGGATGCTGGCAAGTAGGGCTAGATTAGGTTAGGATATCGGGTCAGCATGGACGGGTTGGACCAAAAGTCTGTTTCCATGCTGTATATCTCTATGACTCTCTGACTCTAACCCTTGTTCCCCTTAACAACCAAGAACCTACCTATCTCTGTCTTAAATATACTCAATGACCTGGCCTCCCCTGCCTTCTGTGGCAGTGAATTCCATAGATTCACCCCTCTCTGGCTGTAGAATCTTCTCCTTATTTCTATGCTAAAAGGTCTTCCCTTTACTCTAAGGCTGTGTCGTCGGGTCTTCATCTCTTTTACCAATGGAAACATCTTCCCAACATCCACTCTGTCCAAACATTCAGTATTCTGTATGTTTCAATTAGATTCCCCCTCATCCTTCTAAACTCCATTGAGTACAGACCCAAAGGTCCTGGTAGGTGAAGCTTTTAATTGCTGGGACCATTCTTGTGAGCCTCCTCTGAACATGCTCCAGAGCCAATACATCCTTCCTGAGAGATGGGGCCCAAAATTGTGCACAATTCTTCAAATGTGGTCTGACCACAGCCTTATAGAGCCTCAGAAATACATCCCTGCTTTTATATTCAAGTCCTCTGAAAATAAATGCCATCATTGCATTTGCCTCCTGACTCAACATCCAAGTTTACCTTGGCATAATCCTGAACGAGAACTCCCAAGTCTCTGAGGGCCATAAACCTGTACTTGGTAATTAATAAGAAACAACGTGAGCTCTTCAGTTCCAGAATAAAGTCAGAGATCCTGAGGGCAGTCTTCTCATGCCTCACGCCCATTCTTCTACTTCCTATGGCTTTCAGAAAAAAAATATGCAGTGCAACATTCCTGACATCTATTAGCATCAGTTTCAATAGAGGGCTCCTTTTATTGACAGGTATAGCCACTATCACATTGCCCCTCTCCCTCCCATCATCAATCCTGGCTCCCTGCCCCTTTACTGAGTGAATCAAACATATTGATTTTCTGTTCAAGCTCTTTCTTCCCTCTTATCTATTTGCCTCAGTTTCAGTGGCATAGTTATGGAGAAGCTAGGAAAGCATGTTGAGGAGAAGTGAACAGCAGAATAGGTTGATGGTTTTTTGATGACAAAGAGCCTAAGGTCGTATGAAAAATAAATACCAACTCAGCCTATGCTGAGCTGAAAGTTTCTGAGCTAGGAATACCACTTTTCAGGCAGCCGCAGTGAAGCTGATTTCATCACCTTTGCTCCTTATGACTACTCCTTGAGAAAATTCAGTCAATTCAACTCTTTAGAATTGGCATTTTGAATGCGTTGTACAATGGAATTTTCTGTTTGGAATTATATTGCAGTGCCTAAAGTCAATATGATTACACTGTAATCTGGCATACATTTCATTCAATGAAGTGTGATCAGAGTAATTGATATTAGCAATTATCTTCCCACTTGACATATGTTAAATTTAGGGGTCAGTTAGCTCAGGTGGTTGGATGGTTGATTTACGGCACAGACTAATATTAACAGCAAGTATTCAATCCCCATACTGGTTGACATTACCAAGAATATCCCTCCTTCTAAATGAGTCCCTTTGCCTGAGGCACACTGACCCTCAGGTTAAATCATAACTGGTCATCGATCTCTGGAATAAGAGAGCCTTCCTATTATCCTCTGGGTGACTTTAACTCATCTTATGTTAATGTTCAACTTTTCGTTCAAACAATAAATGCAAATTGACCTCCAGAAATGTTTCATTCGATGTTATTTTCCTTTGAAGAGCTAGGAGATTGTTATTATCTTGTAAAATCACTACTGTTCAATGTATACCTCTTCTTCTGGATTTCTGAAGCATTTGATACTGCATCATTACTTGGTGATTACTAATACATTTTCCAAACATTTCTGATGGATACGCAGTTATTCAGATACTACTTACAAACTGATTGATTTGGCTCACAGATCAATGAATTTCTGAAGTAGAAGAGCAACAAAATGTTAGGTCTAACTATCTGCGAGTTAGATCAATTCAAGGAAATGCTTGAAGTTGACAGAAAATGGAAGTTAATACATGCCATTGCAAATGTGCTTAGATAAGAATCATGACTGTGATTTTGGATAAGATTTGTAGCTCGCGTTGTATATCAGGTTATATGTTTGCTCGCTGAACTGATTGATTTGTTCTCAGATGTTTCATCACCATGTTCAGTAACATCATCAGTGAGCCTCCGATGAAGTGCTGGTGTTCCGTCCTGCTTGCTATTCATGTGTCTTGGTCTGTTGTGGTGGGTGATATCACTTCTAGTTGTTTTTCAGAGAGGTTGGTAAATGGGGTCCAAATAGATATGTTTGTTAATGAAGTTCCAGTTTGAATGCCAGGCGTCTCGGAATTCCTGTGCATGTCTTTGTTTAGCTTGTCCCAGGATGGATATATTGTCCTAGTGGAACTGGTGTCCCTTTTCGTGTGTGTGTGTATGGATACCAATGATATTCGGTGGCTAGTTGGTGCGCCTGTATCCTGGTGGCCATTTTCCTGTCTGTCTGTCCAATATAATGTTTATTGCAGTCCTTGCAGGGTATTTTGTATATGACATTCATTCTGCTGGTTGTTGGTATGGGGTCCTTTAAGTTCATCAGGATCTGTTTCAGTGTGATGGTAGGTTTGTGGGCTACCATGATGCCAAGGTGGTTGGAGGAGTCTGGTTGTCATCTCTAAGATATCTTTAATATCTGACAGGGTGGCTAGGGTCTCAGAATATGTTGTGTCTTCTTATTTAGGTCTGTTGTGTAGGAATTGGCAGACTGCATGTATTAGATACTTGCTGTTCCTGAATACGTTGCACAGGTGTTTTTCCTCGGTTTCTCATAGTTCCTGAGTGCTGCAGTGTGTTGCGGCTTATTTAAATAAAGTCCTGATGCAGCTCTGTTTGTAGGTGTTGGGATGATTGCTCCTGTAGTTAAGTATTGGTCCGTCTGTGTGGCTTTCCTTTAGACGCTGGTCTGCAGCTCTTCATTGGATTTTCGTTCTACTGTGACATCTAGGAAGGGGAGTCTATTGTTCTTTTCCCCCTTGGTGAACTTTATATCATTAAGGATGTTGCTTATGTGTTTGTGGAGTTCTTCTAATTTATTGTGTTTCATGATGACAAAGGTGTCATCCACATTGTGGATCCAAAGGTTGGGCTGGATCGTGGGAAGGACTGTTTGTTCTAACCTCTGCAGTAATTGCTTCTGCTAAGAGTCCTGATATTAGTGATCCCATAGGCAACTCGTTGATTTGTTTGTAGATCTTGTCATTAAAGGTGAAGTGAGTTGTGAGGCACACATTACTAGGTTGAGGATGATGTCCTTGTTGATGGAGTCGGAGACGCCAGGTGTTTGTGTCCTTGGTTTGCCTCACAGTGAGGCCAGTGCTTGTTTTTGCCAGGCTGATGTTTATTGATGTGAATAGGGTTGTCACGTTGAAGGAAACCATGACACTGTCACCCTTTACCTTGGTGGCTTTGATGATGTTGAGGAACTCCTGGGTGGAGTGGATGGAGTGGCTTGACTCTGACTGGGTGTTTCAGTTTGCCTTGCAGTTGCTTTGCTAGTCTGTATGTCGATGTACCAAGGAATAAGACTGTGGGTCTGATGTGGGAGGGGGAGGGAGGGCCTTGTACTTTTGGTAATCTGTAGAAACGGGTGTGCTGGATCTTTCAAATTTCATTCTTTGGCAGTCTGTCTTATTAACTTCACGCGTCTTGTGAAGTTTCCTCCGGGTGTGCTGTGATCTGATTTTCTAGCTATGGAGTTGGGTCTATCTCCATCTGTTGGTCATTGTCAGTAGCTACGAGTAGTATGTTTGCTTTTTCAATGTACTGTGTTCTGTTCAGGATGATGGTCATGTGCCCTTTGTATGCGAGTAGGATTATGATTTTTCTGTCTTTTCTGAGTCCTTCCAGGACTTTCCTTTCCAGTGTGTTGAGGCTGTTCTCTTCTTTCTTTCTGCTTATTGTTGGTGCTGTTATTTGGCAGATCATCTGCTAGGTTTCTTCTCTAAGTCTGTTGTCCTTCAAGGTGGATTCCAGTGTTGCTAGGAAGTCCTTTTTGTCCATGTGCCTGTGGTTGAAGTTCATCCCTCGTATGAGGATGGCTTGTTCTGTGGCTGACAATGGTCGGTCTGACAGGTTCTTTATCTAAGCTTCTGAATTGTCCATGTTATTGCTGTGCATGAGCTTAGCCAGTTTTTCTTGTAGAGTTCATCTTTTCTTTCTTTTAATCCTCTGTTGTTTATTGTTGATGGCTCATTCTGACGTACTTGTCCATTCATAGTCAGTCACATCAGTGTACAGAGTGTTTTGGCACAAAATTTCCTGTTTGTATTTTTGGAGTTGGTTGTGGGCATCATTTATCTTTTCTCACAGAATTCTGTGGCCATTGTGTTCTGCTGTTCTTTTGGCTTATGGGATACTGAGAGGTAGCTTGTATTTGCCATATCGTAGTAATGCCTGTTTCCTGAGGTGTTCCTTTAGGAAATACAGTTGTGGGCGGGCGGCGCTCAATCAGATGGGATTGGTTTCCCATCTTCGGGCTAATTTGAGCGCATTGAGCCCTTAGGTGTTTGCAAATTTGGAGAAGATTTGTAGCTCAGGTTGTGGATTAGGTGGTAAATTTGCTCACGGACACCATGTACCAACCCCTCAGAAAAAGAACCGGAAGTGATGTCACCCAGAACAACAGACCAAGACACATAAATAGCAAGCGGGACTGAACACCAGTGTTTCATTGGAGGCTCACTGATGATGTTACCTACCGTCTGAGTACAAACTTACCAGCTCAGCGAGCAAACTTATGACCCAAGAATCATGAAACCAAAGAACCCAATTTATTGGCTTGCATCAGTCCATGAAAGCAATGGGGTCTCTTTAATTTTTTTTTAAAATGGTAAATTCCTGCATGGCTGTATTTAATCCAATGAATTACAAAGGTGAGTCAGAATGCCACCTTGAAAATGAGGAACCAAACTTTGGCAGCAATTGATGTGTTTTGATCAGTTTTCTGACAGAGCACGCTTGGGTAATAGGAATGATTAATGAAGACTGCAGTTGATTAATCATGACCAATAATTTAATATTGAATGATTAATTCATCTTCATTAAAGCCAAAAGTTAAATCTGAATTTCAGTATGATAGAAGCACTGGTAATAAATGCTCATTGTGTTATTACTGATGGTCTCGGGAATGAACAATTGTCATTATCTTCTATTTTTATTCTATTCATTTAACTAATTGCATGCCTGCACTATGATTAGGCAGTTTATGTTTTGTAAGGGTAACATTTGCCACACCTTCCCCCTCACCTCCATCCAAGACATTAAAGGATCTTCTCACATTCATCAGAGATCACATCCACTCACCTCAGTTATTGTGCCTGTTGCTCTCGATGTGTTCTCCTCTACACCAGGGAGACAGGAGGCCAACACACGGAGTGTTTCAGGGAACATCTCTGGAACACACACACCAAACAACTCCACTGCACTGTGGCCAACCACTTCAACTCCTCCTCCCACTGCCCCAAGAACATGCAAATCCTGGGCATTGTCCACTGCCAAATCCAAGTCACCTGCCAACTGGAGGAAGAACGCTTCATCTTCAGCCTCGGGACCCTCCAACAACATGGCATTATCATTGACTTGACTAGTTTCCAAATTTCCCCTGCCTCCACCTCATTCCAGACCCAACCCTCCAACGTTGCACTACCCTCTTGACCTTCCCTACCCGTCCAATTTCCTACCCATTTATCCGCTCACCCCTCCCCACCGACCTATCTCTATTACCCCACATGCTTCCACCTGTCACCTTTCCACCTACCCTCCCACCACTCTATTTAGCTATCATCCCTCTTCCCCGCCCACATTCCCGATGAAGGGTTTATGCCCGAAACATAGATTGTGCTGTTCCTCAAATGCTGCCTGACTTGTTGTGTTTTTCCAACTGCACCCTTTTAGAATCTGACTCTCCAGCATCTGCAGTCCTCACTTTCTCCTAACATTCATAACAAAGGATCGCTAAAAAAAACCCTCAAATGTTTGGTGATTTAGCCATTGTGAAACTTTGCAATTAAGATGGAGGACCGAACAACTAGCTTGGGGTGGGTAACAGATACCTAGGGGTACCGGCCAGGTGAACTTACCACAGAGTTTACAACATGACTTGTTAACAATTCACAGAAATAGCATATGTGCAGATATTCTCATCAGTAATCAACAGAATTGCCAGAGGGCAGAAGACCTACACATAGCCTCAGGCAGATTGAGTTTAGTATGCATGCTCACAATCTTATGTTTATAAATAAAAGCAGCTCTGTACTACCTTCCACCAACACTATCAAAGAGCAATGCATTGTCAGGGTTGTTTCAGCCACAGATCTCCCTGTTGTGAGTCAGAAGGTTACGCATTCAAGTCCCACTTCAGAGACTTGAACACAAAAATCCAGACTACTTTGGTGCAGTAGTGAGGGAATGCTGCATTATTGAGAGGACCATCTTTTGAGCTGCATCTACTCTCAATGGTAGAAGAGTTCATACTGTACCATTTTGAAGAAGATCAAAGCAATTCTAGCTCAAATTTATCCTGAATTCAGCAAAAAAAAGCAGATGATTTAATCATAATCACATGACATGCAGCTCTCTGCTTTGTGCAAATTGACTGTTGATTTTTTTATATTATAACAATGAATAACTTTAAACTAATTCATTACCTGACTGGAACTTGGACATTATGACTTCAGGAAGGACACTTTTTAACCCAAGAAAACTTTGTTTATTTTCTGGCCTTCAATTGATATGCTTGTTCAAAACTCTTTTCTCTTGAGAGAGCATTTTATTCAGTATAACAACTTATATTTTTAGGAGCATCTTTAAGATAATAAAACAATCCAAGGTGCTTCACAGAGAGAAAAAAAAATAAAACACCAAGTCACTTCAGGAGATACTAGGTCATATAATCGAAAGCTTTGTCAAATGAACTCAGCTGAAGGAGTTGCTTATAGGAAGGAAGTGAGATAAAGGGGCACTATTGAAAGCTAAAAATCACACAACTTTGTACACCCCAGTCCAACACTGGCTTCTCGAAATCATGACTGTTTAATGGCAATTAACCTGAAACTCATGGTAAATGCTGTTTGCATAGCTGCTTTCCATGTGTTTGTGAAAGTCTAATTATAGGTGAGCTGGAGCCAAGGGGCTGTGGATAAATGGAAATTGCCAGCAACAAGTAGTGACCAGTTATTTGATGATAAAGCAATGGTGTGATTGTTTTCCAGGTGATTCAACTGCTCGAGGGTGTGAATGTTTGGGAGAAATCATCTGACCTCTGGAAATGAAGTGTACGCTCAGCAATAAAAAGCAACTCAAGCCTGAAGATATCTAGTTTATTTCTCTTCATCAGTTGGCTTAACCTTTATTAGTCTGAACCAGTCACCTTGTGTTTCCTACAAATCAGCGATAGTATCTAGGGAAGGAAGATCGTGAAACAGTGTTTTGATCAGCAAAAGGATCATCTCAAATAATCCTGTGACAGGGACCACTGAACTCCCTCCTTTCCCTCTGTCCATAACACACATTCGTTTTCGTGTCAGTCTGTATCTGTCTTTGTGCACATAGAGAGGGAGTTTTGCAGACACAAAAATATAAAATACTGGAAAAGCTCAGCAGGTCTGGCAGCGTCTGTGGAGATAAATCAGTCGAGTGACCTTTCCTCAGAACTGATGGTAGCTAGGAAAGTTTTGGTTTATATGCAAAAGATAGGGTGGGAGGAGGGGGTAAAGAGTAAACGATAGGAGGGAATAGAGCCCAAAGAGAGACAAAGAACAATTGGATAGACAAAGGAGTGGATAATTAGACTTGAAAGGATTAAGGTTAGTAAGGAGGAGGTGTTACCAATTTTGGAATGTGTGAAAGTAGATAAGTCTCCTCGGCTGGATGGGATTTATCTGAGGATTCTCTGGTAAGCTAGGGAGGAGATGTGGAGCCTTTGGCCTTGACCTTTGAGTTGTCATTGTCTACAGGTTTAGTACCAGAGGATAGTATAGTGGGATGGGCTTAGATTAGTTCGCAGGTCAGTGCAATATTGAGGGCTGAAGGACCTGTTCTGCACTGTATGTTCTATTTTCTATGTTCTATAATGTTCTATCTAGAAGGGTGAATGGGGACTGTTAATGGCTAACAATGGGTAAGTTGTAAAAGCAACTGTGTGTTAACAAGGTCTGATGTGTGGGAGTTAGGATAAGGACATGGAAGAGCTCAAGCCCTTAAGTTATGGAGCTTGATATTGAGTCAAGAAAGCTGCAGGATCCCCAAGTGGAAAATGAAGTGCTGTTCTTCCAACTTGTGCTGAACTTCGCTGGAGCGCTGCAGTGAGCCTGAGACTGAGATGTTGGCCAGGGAACAGGGTGGTGTGTTAAAGTGGCAGGCAACTGGAAGCTCAGGGACTTTGTTGCTGGCTGATGTTCTGTGAAGCGATCACCCAGTCTATGCTTCACCTCCCCAGTGTAGAAGTAACCACATTATGAGTCATGAATGCAGTCGACTAGACTGTGTGATGAAAAAGTGAGGACAGCAGATGCTGGAGATCAGCGTCAAGAGTGTGGTGCTGGAAAAGCACAGTCTGTCAGGCAGCATCCAAAGAGCAGGAGAATTGACTTTTTGAGCATAAACCCTTTCACACTCTAGATTGTGTGAAATATAGGTAAGGCATTGCTAAACCTAGAAGTTGTAATTGGACCCTTAGATACTGAGGAGGGAGGAGTTAAACAGGCATTATTCCTTCTCCAGTTGCAACAGAAAGTGGTATGGGTGGCTATTGGGAGTGAAGGAAGACTGGACCAGAGTGTCCCAGAGGAAACAATCCCTGCAGAAGGCTGACAAGGAAAGGGAATGGAATATGTGTCTAATGGTGGCATCTTGTTGGAGGTTGCCGAAATAGCAGCCTCTGGATGGTAGGTAAGGACAAGGGGACCCTATCACTGTTGCAGGATATTAAGAGAGGGGGGTAAGGGTTGAAGTGTGGGAGATAGGTGGAACCTGGCTGAGGGCCCAGTCAACTAGGATACTGGGGAATTCTCAGTTGAGGAAGAAGGTGGACATTCCTTTGTCAAAGTTGGCATCATCGGAATAACTGAGACGGAGGAACTGGGAGAATGGAATAGAGTCTTTACAGGAAGCAGAATGCAAGAATATATCGTCCAGGTAACCTTGGGCATCATTGCATTTATGGTGGATATTGATGGCCACATTATCCCCAGAAAAGGAAAAAGAGATGTTGAGGAAGTGAAGGGAGGAGTCAGAGATGGGGAGTTTTATAAGTGGATTAGAGTTTTAGCCATAGAGTTATGTGTCAATGGTTCATAATTGTTTACTTGTAGTTAGAATCTATTTATTTGTAATAAATAGTAATTCTAGTTAAGTACAGAAACCTAGTACATGCTTTCTGTCCACCTTGGTTGCAAAGACAGGTAAATTGGCACATTTTGCATACCTTCAAAATCTTTAACATTTGTGACAACTCAGGGAGTTGCAGGTCTTAATTTCTAGTGCAATTCTCCAGTGTGTTGTAATAACATGAAGAGAAGTGTTGATGACTAAAGGAACCTGGGTGCCTTTCGTCGTGAGTCATTAAAAGCTGGGATGCAGTTGCAACAAGCAATTAAAAAGGCAAAGGATACATTGACCATTACTGCAAGGGAATTTGAATGCATGAGTGAAGATGTGTTGCTGTAATTGTGTAGTCTTGTTGAGACCACACTGGAGTATTGCATATGGTTTTGGTAGCCTTATCTAAAGAAGGATAAATTTGCCATAGAGGGAGTGTAACAGTTGTTCATCAGTCTAACCTCTATAATGGTGGCTTTGTCTTATGAGTAAACTTGGCCTGCATTTTGAATAACGAGAGGTGATTTCATTGAAACTTCTCATTGAAACTTCTCATTGAAACTGGACATGACAGTGTGAAAGTTGAAAGTGTGTTTGACCTGAACGGTGAGTCTCGAAGCAGGCGGCGTAGTTTTGGAATAAGTGGTTGGCCATTTAAAACTGGATATGGAATTATTTCTTCAGTCCAAAGGTGGTGAATCTGTGAAATTCCCTAGTACAGTGAAAGTTTAGTTATTGAGGATGTTCAACACAGATCTTTAGGTTTCTGCATACTAATGACATCCACGGATTTGGAGATTGCCACTTCCAGAAAATTTAATTTACGTGATCAGCAATGTTTTGATTGAATGGCAAATCCAGCTCGATGGGTTGAACTGCTTACTTTTGTTCCCATGTCCTGTGTTGACCACCTGGATGACATCATGAGATCCCTTTCATCACTGCTGAGGATTGATGCTGCAGGTTATCTAGCTCCAACTTCTGCTGAGCTTGCTACCATGAGGGTCTCCTGCTAACACAATCACCATCCCACCACTCCCCCAGCACTATTGCTGATAAAACAAAAACATTGGAAGCAGAATTAGGCATGTCTTAACTAGGTGAAGCTGAAAGGGATGAGCATGCTACATACCATGATACACACATAACATTGTCAATGAGCTTTGGTATGCATTTGAATGTGGTTGACTGTTTAATTGACCCCATAACTTGAAGAGAGTAAATACTATACGAGCATTTGGTGATGGAACCTGGGTAGAGAAGTGGAATAGGAGTCTTGGGATCCATTACAAATTATGGGATATTATAGTGTTTTCTCTTGTGTATGCAAATACTGTGACTTAAACTCAATGTATAATAATTGCTTCAATTCTCATGCTTCCTAATTCAGCCTTTTCTTGGAGCAGATAGAACTAAAGGACACTTTTACTGCCTGTAAGTTGAAATAATAACAACAATTTCATTTTAATGTGTGGTGATCCCCTGTCAGTCAATGTTATTAAAATGAAAGTAAAGCCTGATGAGGAAAATGACATTCCTGAAGAAGGGCTCATGCCTGAAACGTTGATTCTCCTGCTCCTTGGATGCTGCCTGGCCTGCTGCGCTTTTCCAGCAACACATTTTCAGCTCTGATCTCCAGCATCTGCAGTCCTCACTTTCTCCCTAAGGAAAATGACATCAAGGAAAGAAGAAAGCTCCCAGCCCCATCAAAGTGAAGCAGGAAAACACAAACAAAATGGACACAATGAAAAAGTTGAATTACTTAAATTTATTTTGAAACATTTGAAATGATGACATGTATTTAAAAAGTTGAAATAGTACTTTACGTGCACTTTAACCGACCAGAATCTTTCTTTGACTGTTAAACTATCAATTAAATTGAGTTAAGTTGAGATAGTGATGTCATGGTATTGTCACTGGACTAGGAGAGCAAAGCTAATGATCTGGTGACATGGAGTCCTTCAATCAGTTTTGATCCCATTACTTGAGAAAGGATGTATTGGCACTGGAGGGGGTGCAGAGCATTTTCACTAGATTGATTCTGGAGTTGAGGAGGTTGCCTTATGAGAGATTGAGTAGACTAGGACTATACTGATTGGAATTTGGAAGAATGAGAGGGGGGGACCTTTATAGAAACATATCAAATGATGAAGGGAATAGATAAGATAGAAGCAGGGAGGTTGTTTTCACTAGCAGGTGAAACTAGAATTAGGGAACATAGCCTCAAAATAAGGGGATCAGATTTAGGACTGAGCTGAGGAGGAACTTCTTTTCCCAAAGGGTTGTGAATGTGTGGAATTGCCTACCCAGTGCAGCAGTTGAAACTACCTCATTGCATATTTTTGAAGCAAAAGGTAGATAGTCTTTTGAACAGGAAAAGAATTAAGGGTTATGGTGAGCAGGCGGAGTAAATGGAGCTGACTGCATGAAAACAACAAGCCATAATCTGATTGAATGATGGAGCGGGCTCAAGGGACCAGATTGCCTATCCCTACTCCCATTTCTTATGTTGTTATTTTCTTATGACATGGATACAAATCCTATTGTGAATTGTTGAATATAAAGCCTGTGTCTGTAATGGTGACAACAATCATTGACTGCTATAAAAACCCATCTTATTCACTTTCTGAAGGAAATCTGACATTATTACCTTGTCTGGTCTGCGTATGATTCCAAATGCACACCAATATGGTTAACTCCGAGCTGCTCTCTGAAATGGCAGGTCAAGGAGAGTTAGTGAAGGGCAATAAATCCTGGCCTTGCAAGATATGTTCCAGAGATCATGAACAATGGAGACTACTGGAAAGTAACATTAGGAAAAATGTTTTGTTAAAGCTAATAAGTATAAACAAGCTTGAATGTTCTGCCCACAGAGGTGATGGGGCAGATACAAACACGACTTTGAAAATTGGATTGAGTTTCAGATTTTATTGAGGCAAGTATTGAATAAAAAAAAATTAAGAATTAAGAGTCCAATGATGACCATGAATTCACTGTTAATTGTCAGAAAAGCCCATCTGGTTCGTTAATGTCCTTTAGGAAGGAAACACCCATCCTTACCTGGTTTGGACTACATGTGACTCCAGACTCTCAGCAAAGTGGTTGGCTCTTTACTGCCCTTTGGCCAATTAAGAATAGGCAATAATGCTGGCTTAGCCAGAGAAGCCTCATCTGTTAAGTGAATTTAAAAAAGTTGAGAAGGACAAAAATTGCTAGCCTATGAACGGGACTACTGAATAAATTCCACACTGCAACCATTCACTAAATTTGTGAAACTTACCAGCACAATATACACAAATGTTCTGTCTTTTGTATCTAAAACATAAAAGAATAATAAATACACTATCACAACATACCAAACTGATCATGGTTTTATTCTCTTAGAGGAAGGTTTCTTCATCTTAAATTTCTTGAAAGAACCTGCTAAGAGCCATGATTCTGCAGGTGAGCAAGATACTAATTATAGCATCAAGTGATTAATGATTTTTTTTTGGTGATGCACTAAGTTACCCACAGTGCTTGGATTTTAGGAAGAACTTGTACTAAAGAGTGATAAATGCTTCTATATTGTACCGGGCAGAGCAATAGAAGCAAATAAATCAGTGGTACTAAAACAAAATGCACTACAATTGGAGAGATCGAGTACTGGAACGCTGACTTTCAAAGAGTTCTGGTCTTAGAATTTCTCAGGTGGTTTTTTTATTAAAAACAATTGACACCTGGCATGACCTTGAGCTCAGCATTTCATCAAAAAACAACATTTCAATGTCCTCAACCACCTTAAGTTGAGCATTCTGCAAATGTGAGATCTGATGAATAGATGTGATTCATATGCCTGTTTATTAAAAATTGTATCCCCATCTCTCGCTGTTGATCCATTATTAGCACTATCTTATTTTACCTCTGCTTTCTAGCTGGCTTGAATCAAAGGATTCTGCATAATTTGCAACATTATATCTTAACCTGTCCTTCTAAGGTTGTCACTTTCTTTATATCCAATGGCATAATATTATATGGCTTTATAGTTAACTGGATATACTTATCCATTAGTTTGTTCACTCCAATGATTACAAAGATCAACTTTTGCTGGATTCTAGAAATAGTTGTGACCTTATTGACATAACAAGGTATTGGAAAATTTGGAGCCACCCACAATCTTGTTTCGGGAAAGAAGTTTAATGACTGCTGCTCGTCCCTGGTGGCAACAATCCTATTTTGTTTTTGATTACTATTCACTCTGTATGTCTTTTCACATGATAGATTATAGTGCAGTGCGTGGTGGAGAAGGAAATTTCTAATTATCTGTCAACTGTCCCACAGTTGGCCAGTAGGAAAATAATCATCAGGAACAAAATTGCAAAGGTAGATCCATTTGAGTGAACCCATTTGGCACATCCTCTCAACCCACAGATTCTTCATCATAACATCCAACTGCATCTTGAACGGTCCATTAGTTTTTATTTGTCTCCAATTTGTATTAATTAGTCCTTTCATGAAAACATTTTGACTGACATTCATCCTGAATTTGTCTTTTACCAGCTCATGCCAATGTTGCCTTGTGATGCAATCATATTTCAACAGAAATTATTGCTCCAGACTTGCCTTTTATTGTCTGCCCATGAGCTGATGTGCTTCACTGTCGTTTTTCAAAGCTGATAAACACAACAGAATGAATTTCTGCATGGTTTCTCATGATCCTCAGCTCTAATAGGATCAGCAGAAGCTCTGCAGTTGCCATTTTCTTTCAGCCGAATGAGAATCCCTGTGCACGTTCATGCCACAAGTATAAGTCCCTGCACCACTACACAATTATTTCTAGTCTACCCCCACATGAGGAATCAGTCTGACGGCTCTATTCTGCAAAGTAATCAGGGATAGTAAGTTTATTTTATGTTTGGATGATCAGATTTGACACAGTTTTCAAGGTGTGTTCTGAGAGGAACCATCAGCTTCAGACTCAAGGCACTTAGAGAACTGAACATAAAAAAATTGGGCTTCCTAAACACTTGGGAAAATATTCACAAAGAAATGTCCAGGGAAGATTTCAAACACATCAGGAGCTAGCACACTAATTTTATGCAAGATTCATTTTGATTGGCGCTCCCTCCATAACTCAGTCAGAGTGACTGATCCATATTTCATGATCACTGGAGATGGGGGCATTCCTGGCATGTTTCCAGGGTTAGTTCTCCTTTTCCATAGATTGATCTTGCACATCCTTCTTGTGTCTTCTTTCCCTGTTAGGCAGTGCCTTTCCTTCAACCCTAGAATGTTTGCAGTCCTTCCCAGACAATTTCTGGAGACGATTTTAATGTTCTGAGGCAGTTTTGCAATAAAAGGTGACAGAGCCTTGAGGGCAAATCACAGCTCATTAATAACAACCGTTCCCAAGATCTCTGCACCGTACCACCTAATCCCTTGGTAGTTCCAATGCACTGAGCTTTAGAAGTAGCACAGCATCATTACAATAAGCTATATTCTCATATTAGAGAATGAAATCAGCTTTTAGAGTACAAGCACTTTTTGTTCTTTAGTAGAAACAATTCCATATGAAATTTTCCTGCAAGTGCATTATCTGTTCCATGATCTACCAACTTGTCAATATAACTTAACATTTAATTGGTTCAGTTACAACTCTGCATTGACTTAATGCTAATCTTTATGCTAAAGTCAGGAAGCACTTTCAGCCTTACTGATGTATCGGAACGTTAAGAACTCAGGAAGTGTGCCATGTTTGCTTTCATTGTATCGCAACTTGAACTTGTCCATTTGATTTCTTTTGTCTTTACTCTGCTTCCTTAGTACATTTCCTCGTGCTCCTCCTTTGTTTATTCTGAACAGGTTTCACAAAGCTTGCCATAAAATGTAGACAGGTGACCACTATGGCTATTTTAAGTCTACAATTCCTCCTTTTCAAAACCAATTTGAGTTGGTGAAGTGTCTCATCTATAACAGTTACAAAGTCGAAGTTAAAATTTGACATCCGTATTTATCACTATTGCAATAATACAAAAAGGCCTGCTTCTCGTGCTGATTTGCTGCTTGACCTATTTAATTCCTGTACTTCAATTCAAGATAACCAAACATCTCTGAAGGAGTGTAAGCCAGGCATTAGTCCATTCTTCAATGTATACAAGCCAGCCTAATCCATGTTGTGGGCAGCCAACCCAGACAGCAGAAAATAGGCCATATATCAGCTCAGAGAGTTTTCAGTCATCACTAAGATACAAGGTGGTAATGAACATGGAAAATCAGCTATACTTTAATTTCTCCCTCGATGGAGTGCAGACTGCCTTTTCTTCCTTTTATACACTGCTTGATCTTTTACATAACACACTGCCCATTTTTTTCAAACCACAAAAAAAGGTCACCCCATCTCAAAATCTTAGTCACCAGCTCAAATAGTGAAACAGTCCATACTTTAGGGCAAAGCTTAAAGATAACCCAAGCTTTTACTGAGATGCCAGGAACTGAAAACCTTTAGTCACTGAAGGAGATATACCAGCTGACGAGAGGGTGAATACTGCTATCAGCATCTCAGATGAGGATTTAGATGGGAATACTATTGAAGATTGCTGAAAGATATGCCCAAGGAAAAGTCTGGAGCTCTGTCAGAAAAGCTGTGGTCAGCCTCAAAGAGCATTGAGAATCCAAATAAGAAATTTGCACAGACACCATCTTTTACAGTGAAGTGATAACTAACTTCAAAGGTACCCGTACAGACCCAAGCACAGTGCAGTGTCTGATGGCCAATAAACTCATCTCATTTGCAGTTCACCCACTTGAGGTCACCCACTACTTATGTATTGCAGGTGAAGCTGAGACTGAAATTGTGCAGGTAGATGAAAATGGTTCTTACAGGATGTTAGAACAGTTTAGTAAGATGTCTTCCAAAAGAGTCATCACGCTGTGGGGATGAAGCATATACCAGGTGGACACCAATTTTCTAACACTCATCTCAGTCATTTGAATCAGAGATAACCTGACTGAACTATTGATAAAATCGTCTTGAAGACACTTTCCTGTTGCATCCATTTCTCTCTGGTAAGAGTAAAATAAATGTAGTGAGCTTACTTTGAATACAGATACTCAATGACCTCCAATATGCAACATGAAACAAAATGTATTCCCATCCTTCAGTGAACATCTGGTATGTGACCACAGGCAGTACACCATACAAGTGAATATGTGTTACCCTGGGAGTGTTCGTGATTCCTTCATAGTCCTCTGAGGCAAGTTGACATTTTTGGCAAGTCAACAGTTGATCACTGAATGAGATGTGCTATCCTTGGCTCATGACTCCAGTCTCGAAATTCCAAAACCTTATGTAGCAAGTATAAACTGAGAGCCATGCACGAACCAGGAACATTAAAGAGGACATAAACACTGTCCTCAAACTACATTCCCATGGCGTTGACATTGCTGGTGAAGTCCTGTGCTATTCAGTTATGTGGCTATCAAGATTTGTGACAACATGCCATACACTACACATCTTGCAATTAATATGAAAAAGTCCTAAGGTCAATGATTAGACGGCACACATTCCAAATGTAATTTATAAATTTATAAATCCAATAATAGCTTAATGCATACAAAACAGAACTCATTGCTATTATGTACTCCCATGGTTTTGATCTTTTACAACCTTTTCCTCTCCAGGGGCTCCCATAGGTTTTCTAGTGTCTGAACCAGAGAGAGATTGAATGATTCTGAACCTCAGTTGAGGAAATGCCAGATGACCTCGGAAGAAAATCTCAAGCTGAGAAAACACAGCTTCTTAAGATGACATATTGGAGTTGGAAGGTCATGTTGCGTCTGTATAGGACCTTGATTAGGCTGCTATTGGAATACTACATGCAATTCTGGTCTCTCTGTGAGAAGAAGGATGTTGTGATACTTGAAAGGGTTCAGAAAAGATTTACAAGGATGTTTCCAGGATTAGATGGTTTGAGCTACAGGGAGAGGCTGAATAGATTGGGGCTATTTTCCCTGGAGCATCAGAGGCTGAGGGATGAACTTATAGAGATTTATAAGATCATGACGGGCATAGATAGTAAAAATAGATAAGGTCTTTTTCCCGGGGTAGGGATTCCAAAACTAGAGGGCATAGTTTTAAGTTGAGCGAGGAAAGATTTAAAAGGGACCTAAGGGGGAATTTTTCGTGCAGAGGATGTTGCGTGTATGGAATGAGCTGCCAGAGGAAGTGATGGAGGCTGGAATGGGTAAATGAATAGGAAGGGTTTAGTGTGTCATGAGCCAAAGCTGGCAAATGGGACTAGATTTCGAGTATCTAGTCGACATGGAGGAGTTGAACCGGAGGGTCTGTTTCCCTGCTGTACATCTCTATGACTCTCTGACATACCAGCCTGGCTAGCATCCATCACACCTGTCTTCCTGAGAGTTTGCAGCAACGGCCCTTGTGGAGAGACAAGGATGACAGCAGGGAGATTTTCATCTGAAGGGCAAGTAGCAAGTTCATGCTCCATGGGGTGACTCTCATTCCTCCTTGGAAACCACATTAACATTCCTGGAAGTTCTTTGAGGATGGATCGATGGATCTCCACTATGGTGTTCTGAACTTTTAATTAAAACTGTTTGTGCTGCACTAGATGCTGTGATATCCCCATTGAACAGTGCAGCATGGAGAATTCACGGATACAGTTACAATGGATGTGATCCAAGTTCTGCACTCATCCCTATGTCAAGTTGCCTCTGGGCCCCTCCATTTAGATTGACAATGAGCAGAGACTTTCCGCATGCTTCCTGGAACACCAAGCATTAGCTACATCTAACTCTCAGCCTTCTCCTGTTCCCTGAGCCATGGAAGCCCCTATCTGCTCCTTGGAAATCAGGAGATGCAAATTCAACACTGGCTCTGCTCTGCTCCCTTCTCATGAGGACAGACTGTCACTGATTGCGCAGATCTCTATTTATTGGCAATACAGCACAGGATATGGAGGCAGGAGAGATGGATGTGATGTACATATATTAGAGCAGTGTGAGGGTTTGGCAGAGTATCTGAATTTTAGTTGTCACCTTTCAGTGCTATGGAATGCAGCTGAGTGAGTGATAGGTGTATAGTGCATTGGGCAGGGAGAGAGGCTGACTATCTGATTAGGAGACTTGACCTTCCTGGCTACCCCGACCCAATCAGGATGCACGATCTGGGCTCCCATGGAACCATGGCGTTCCTCATTGTGCCCACCATCAATGCCTGCAGTACTGCTTCATTTTAGAAATCTCTGTCTGCCCTGCTGTTCACAATGTAATAATTTACATTGCAACAATATTGTTGTGCAGGCTATAGGCACATCCTTCTTTTAAGAGTGAGCAGACTAGTAGTAGCACATAATTATCAAACAATGATGCAGGGTCCCCAGTGCAGCTATGTATAGAGGCTGAAGGGAGGGAGGGAGGGACGGAGATCTGTACCTCACTGAATCATCATGTGTGCTGTTATTTTCATTAGATTTGGCTGGGCCTGGTGCATTAGCGTGTGATCCTCTACAGGACATTGCATGCAGCAGTGAGAGCAGCAGCTGCACATGTAGCACTAGTGCCTGACCTCACTCTGCAACATTAAATGAAGGGATTTTCTGGAGCAGAAAACAAGCACATGCCTATAATTTAAGCCTCAGACCACAATAGACTGAAGCTCAAATTGTGTACAAGGTTAATGTACAATTTTTAAAAATCCCAGTTCCTTCCATTTAAAATTATTTTCCTTGCTGTATTTATATTCATTGGGATGTATGTAAATATTGTTTAAACATAAATCCGATGCATTGTGTTACCAGTAACCCTAAATGAACTCTGTCACATGGAAGTAGAAAGCTGGTCTTCCCTGGAATTATACATAAATTGCTGGATCAGTATGGTGATTGTCCCATTGAGTTGCTAGACTTGTCTGATATGTAGATTCAGAACATATACAACCTCACATTTATCCACATTATATTTCATCCCTTTGCCCACTCACTCAATTGGTTCAAATCACGTTGAAACATCTCTACATTCACCCCACAGCTCACCTTCCCAACCAGCTTTGTGTTAAAGCTATTTCCATCCTCAAAAAAAGAGTTGTGAAGCATGATTTCCCTTTCATAAATCCAAGTTGACTCTGTCCAATTCTCACACTATTTTGCAAGTGCTCAGCTGCTAAATCTTTTATAATGGACTCTATGATTTCCAAACTTCCATGTCAGACTTACTGATCTATAATCCAAAATAAAAACCCAAAACCGAGGAAGGATTATTCGACCCAAAATGTTAACTCTGATTTCTCTCCACAGATACTGCCAGGCCTGCTGAGCTTTTCCAGCAATTTCTATGTTTGTCTCTTGTCTATAATCCCCTGTTTTATCTCAACTTGCTTTTGTTTTTAAATAGTGGGGTGTCGTTAGCTTCCCTTCAATCCATAGGAACTGTTCCAGAATTTGTCAAATTTTGAAAGATTGGCAACAACACATCAATTATTTCTAGGGGCCACTTCTTTAAGTATTCTGAGATGAAGATTTTGGGATTTATCGGTCTTTAGTCTCATTTGATTTCCCAATACCATTTCCCGAATATTTGCTTCCTTCAGTAGTTCTGTCTCACCAGCCATGTGTTCCCTGACATTTTTGGATTTATTTGTGCCCTCCTTTGTGAAGATAGCACCAAAAAATGTCCTTAATTGGTCTGTCATCTCTTTTTTTCCTCATTAAAACTTCCCCTCTTCTTAATTGTAAGGGATTTATTACTTGTCTTCACTATTCTCTTTTTCTCTTCACATACTTAGAGAAGCTTTTCTAACTCATTTGAATATTCCCTGTAAGCTTACTGCTGTATTCTAGTTTTCCCCTTTTAATCAATCCCTCTGTTCTACTTCCCCAAAATCTAAATTGCTCCAAATCTACAGATCTGCTGCTGTTGTTGGCAAATTTTTACTTCCTTTATTTTGTTCATACTATCCATAATTTATCTTGTTCCCTTCCTATCATCAGGTCACTTTTCCCTTTTTATTTTTTATGCTAGACTGGAAAAAGCTATTGTTATCATTCCCTGTTTAATTTTTTGCCATTACCTATCCACTGCAATCCCCTTAAGTGAAGCTTCCCAGTTTATTACAGCCAGTTTTTGGATCTCATACCACCATAGTATCTTCTATATTGATTCAGGACTCTAGTCGCAGAATCAATTACACAAATTTCTAGCTTAATTAAGAATTCTGTCATATTATGGTCACTCTTCCACAAGATGTCTTATACTGCTAGATTAGCAAATATTCCTTTCTCATTCCACAATACTCAGTGTAGGATGGCCCATCCTCCAGTTGGTTCCGCCATGTACTGATCTTGAAAATCATCCAATGCACACTGCAAAACATCCTCCTCTATGGTGTTGCTATTGATTTGATTTGCTCGATCTATAGGCACATTAAAGCTGCTCACAATTACAGCAGTATTTTTATTGCTTGTGCCTCTAATTTCATGTTTAACACCATCCACAACAGTATCAATGCAGATGTGGAGTCTATATATAACCCACCCTATTGTTTTCTTCTGCTTGGTGTTCCCTAAGCTGTACGTTAATAGATTCCACTTCACCAGAGGGAATATGTTTCCTCCCTATTGCAATCATGTCCTCTTTAACTAGCAAATAGAATTCCATCTGAATAGCAATTGAATTGAATGTTTCCATTCAATTAACTATTATCTGAAACTTGGAAATGGATGGAGTTTATGTTATTCCTTCACATATGTACTTCATAGGTGGTATGGTGGCTCAGTAGTTAGCACTGCTGCCTACAGGAACCTGGGTTTGATTCCTGTCTGTGTGGAGTTTGCATATTCTGCCCGTATCTACGTGGATTTCTCCTGGGGTGGTGCTCTGGTTTCCTCTTGCAGTCCATAGACATGCAAGCTCAGTAGATTAGCCAGAGGAAATGTAGGTGATAGGGTAGGGATTGGGTCTGATTAGGATGTCATTTGGATGTTCAATGTGGACTCAATGGGCCAAATGGCTTGATTTCACACTTGGGATTCTATGATTTAATTTAGATTTAATTAGATTAATTTAATGCTACGAGGACACAATCAGATTCTGAAGCAACATCTACTTTTTAAAGTCAGCTGTTTTGTTGATGTGAGCAAGCATGCTAATTTTGTAGTTAACATTTTGAACTAGATCATACATCTGGCTCATTTTAATTTCACCAAAACTTCAGGTCCCATGTAAAATATCTGTTATTTCATCTTTATCACTGTCAGAACAGACACAAAATTGCAATTTCTTTTTCCATGAGACACATTATCTTATTGCAACCTTTTAGAAGATGGGATCCACTCAAAGTGACGTGAACATAATTTGAAACAGAAAGAGACTGAAAAGTGTCAAACGTAAAGCTTATTTGAAGTTATCCAGGAAGAAAATCAGAGCAATTAAAATGGCTTCTAAACCAAACACAGAGAATGCTAGGGAAACTCAGCAGGTCTTGCAACGTCTGTGGAGAGAGATGATTTGGAGATGCCGGTGTTGGACTGGGGTGTACACAGTTAAAAATCACACAACTGCAAATGTGTTGCTGGTCAAAGCACAGCAGGCCAGGCAGCATCTCAGGAATAGAGAATTCGACGTTTCGAGCATAAGCCTCATTCCTGATGAAGGGCTTATGCTCGAAACGTCGAATTCTCTATTCCTGAGATGCTGCCTGGCCTGCTGTGCTTTGACCAGCAACACATTTGCAGCTGTGATCTCCAGCATCTGCAGACCTCATTTTTTACTTAAAAATCACACAACACCGGGTTATAGTCCAACAGGTTTAATTGGAAGCTAGTGTGTTTCCAATTAAACCTGTTGGACTATAACCTGCTGTTGTGTGATGTTTAACTGTGTGGAGAGAAAAATAGAGTTATTTGTTTGAGTCCAATATTTCATTGGTATGACTTTTGTTTGGAACTGCAAAGTATTGGAAAATGGTTGATTTCTGAACTGAAGCCTTTGAGATTTGCTTAATATTACCATCTAGTGGCCAGATGATGTAATAACAGAATTAAGATCAGGACCAATCTAAAATATTGATCAACTTGTTTTAAACCTGCAAACAATTGTTAAATTATATCTAACCAGATGAGTAGTCTGTTGCTTAAAATTAATAAACACATTTGTCTGGAAGAGTTAATTTAACAGTCAATTTTTAAACAAAGTTTTGCCAATTTTCCTTTTAATTAGATGCAAGAATCTCCGATGGAAAAGATCAACAAAGTGATAACAGGATGTAGAGTTTTGTAGACAGAAACTACTGATTTACATTTTCTAATAATTTTATGACAGCATATATCTTAACAAGTCCAATTTACGCAATTTCATAATCCAATCTCTGACAAAGAATGTATCAGGAAGTGAAAGAAAAAAAACGTGGAACTTTTGAAGGTGACCATTCCCACTTACTTGAACAATGTTAGTTTTCCTAGCTAGGCAATTATCTACTTGAGTGCTTTCTCAGGGTCATGCAGACAGGAACATGCTTTGTCTGTGTCTGTTCGAGATAGTCAAGGGAGGGATTGGTGCTTACTGCAAAGTCAGTCCTGCTGATTAGTCATCAATTCTCCAATCTTTGAAATAAAAGATGGATTTTGGAGTCTTGCTCACTGTGTCATCAAACAACCTGTGGTATTACCTAAATATTAATAGAGATATTCAAAACCTTCCAGAAACCCCAATACTAGACAATATTTGCAGGAAGATGTGTGGTGTTAGCAAAATCATCATTACAAAATCAGCAATTGCTTTTAAATAGTATAACAGGAAGATTTTACAGATGAATTATATATCACACAATGTTACATGGTATAATTTGGTTTTCATTGACCATGCACATTTGCAAATATCAATTGTACTGCTATGAATCTAACAGCTATTCCTAATACATAAGCAATGTAATACCCAGTTTTTTCAAGATTAGTGTATCATTCAATATTAGTGAACAATTCATATTACACTTAAAAAATATCTGAACAAAATTGGCATGTACAACATTAGATATCCCTTCTTTGAGAAATGCTAATTGTTGATAAATTGTCAGCAGTCAGTTGAATAGGCCTATTGCCTTGTAATTGACAAACACATTTGTCTCAAATGGTTAAGTTAATAGCCAACTCAAGCCACATTTATGATTGCTTTGCTCATTAGATATCAGTAAGAACAAATCCCACATTAAAAATGATTAAATTAAGAATTTGTAATTCTAGTCTTAAGATAAATAAGTGTCGGGTTCAACGAGGATATAATTAAAATGCAGATAATGTCTAGTCCTGATACAGTGGATTATATATCACAATGTTGTCTATGTAATAAAGATTTCATAAAACAGATTTCATTCCCTTTAGAGGCTACTTGTTATATGCTCACATTTAATTTATAACAAAATTGCATTTTCAGATAATGTATTGCAAAGCTGAATCTTTGTATATTGGCAGCCAAGATGGGATTCTTTCCTAAGCTAATCATTATTAGTTTTTTTGGTGTTTACAATATTAAATGGTGACAAATGTACAAGATGAATTGGATTGTGAGCTGGTAATTCATCATATTGAAAGCTGAGTTCCTTTCTTGTATCCTGCATGTCATTAATGAATAAAAATTGTAAGTTTTAAAAGTAACATTGATTTGATTAAAATGGTTTTGATTTGATACTTTGCTTTGTGTATCATTATAATGGATCCTTGTCTTACATTTTCCTACAATGGTCAACAACAATGGATAAAAGATTCTGTTGGGTTCCATTGGCTTTTTCAGTGCTATTTTCCTGAAACTGACCAGATACCATCAAAAATCAAGAAATTTCCAGTGCAAATTACGTTCAACATACATGAAGTTTGTGATATTTTGTATTAGGTGAAAAAAAACGACAACACCAAAGAAAGTTGGCCACAATAGCAAATTAAATGAATCCCCATGGTGATTGTTCCTGAGCTGCTTCATTTCAGGAGATTGAGAAGGCTCTTAATATTAAGCTGTAATTTTTATGCGCCTGTACACTTTTGAGCAGTTTTCAAAACACTTATTTACCATAAGTTACTAAGAAAGTGACTACCATCTACCAAGATAATTAGTAAATGTCTTGTATAAATTCTTTAAGTCATTTTCGGCTATTTATAATCAGGTTACTCACAGATGGTGTTTGAGACATTGATTAAAAATGTGTATATTTTAGGATGAAGGAATTTTCAGCTGTGTTAATAAAACTGCACTGAAATTTCCACTCTTAAATATATCAAATAATATTTTATAATGCAATAACATTTAGAATAAAGTTTTAAAATACAACCCATCTGTGCTTGTCCACAGAGAATTTACTATTTGCTGATATGCAAATAGGTTTGAGCAAGAATTTGAACGAAGAAAAACTTTCAAAGGAATTAGAATAATTTTGAACATAATTTGGGTCAGAATTGGCCCTTGCACCTAACAGAGATATTCTTGGCCATACGATTTATCAAAACGTATTACATTTCTATTGTATTTCCTGCTAAGGAATTAAATGCAATTAATAAATACATAGCAAATTTGTACAATACCTAATTCTCACATTAGACCTTCCTCAATTTTTTAACTTCTAATTTAATATTTTATTTCTGATGCACCATGTTGAGATTCTTAATATTTTATGAGGCTTTTTTTCCTGAAATAAAATTATAGGAGTTCTATTCTGTTACATTCTCTGACTTCATCATTTCATTGCAATCGGATAATATGACATTATACTGTTTCTCTCTTCCAATAATTGTGAAAGGCATATATGGGATCCAATGAAAGTTTCTCAAATTGTTGTTATGCCTTGATTTCGGTCACAGACTCTAAGAATATTTTGGGCCATGTACATGCTAAAACATGTCCATCACTTTTGAAAATTTGAAACTGCAGACATCTGAGTAGCTACTTCTATGTCAAGACAGAAGTATTTCTTGATCTGTTCCCAGCACAATTATTGTGTGTCATAGCTGCCTAAAAGCCTCCTTCTATATGTGTTCTCTTTCTTGAGAGAAACTATTGAAGTAATATGAGATAAAATTGATCAAACAATTTTATTTTATCACCTGAGGTGGATGAGCCTTCCCATCACTGTACTGGTGACAGGTGTTTACAATAATGACAGATGGCAAAGAAGATGCAGCTATGAACTTCATGGTGGGCATCAAGTGAGAAGGAAAAGGAAGGATGTGGCATGTTGGTGTTCCAGATGGACTAAAATGGCAAATGGGTTAATACACACAGATAGATAACAACACTGAGTACAGTCAGAGACACAGGAAAAGGGAAAATGCTAAAGTGATATATGAGGGAGGGAAAGACAAGCTCAAAGTTAAAAGGAACTCAGAAAACTCAGTAATGTGGAAAGACTTCTAAGAGATCAGCCTTGATCCTATTAACTGGCGAAGCAAGCTCAGGGGGCCCAATAGCCAACACCTCAGGTTTCTTATGGTCTTCTTGTAGATCTTGCAGACATTGCAATCTGTAACTTAGACCATGGAGGATGGATTTTGAGACATGAAGGGGCTGTGGGATGATCAGGCCAATAAAAGGGACATGGAGATGCTGAATTATTGAATATCTATCTCACACTTTGGCTATTCAATGTGATATGAGATGGGTGTACACTTCAGGGCTTTAACATAGTTAGTCAGAACCTGATAAGAGGCCACTTTTATACTGAAATACATCAAAAGAACATTCTATCAATACAAAAGTGGCAGTATTGTTATCATGTCTTCATATTTAATAATATTTGTGCACTTGAGTGATAAGGATTGTGGAAAGGTCAATGAAATGATATCGGAATTTTGATTTTAACCAAGGCAATTTCAGAGATCGCATAGATTCTAATATTTCCTGGTCTTGGTGAATTAGAACTAAAGTCACAGAGATGTAGAGCATGGAAATAGACCCTTCAGTCCAACTCATCCTTGCCGAGCAGCCATCCTAAATTAATCTAAATTAATCTAATCCCATTTGCCAGCATTTGGTCCAGATCTCTCTAAATCCTTCCCATTCACATCCAGATGCCTTTTAAATGCTGTAGTTGTATCAGTCTCTACCACCTCCTCTGGCAGCTCATTCCACACAGGCTCACTCTCTGCATGGAAAGGTTGCATCTCATGTCCCTTTTATATCTTTTCCCTCTCCCCTTAAACCTATGTCCTCTAGTTTTGGACTCCCTTACCCTGGGGAAACGATTTTGGCTATTTATCCTATCCATGCCCCTCATGATTTTATAAACCTCTGTAAGGTCACCCCTCAGCCCCCGACACTCCAGGGAAGAAAGCCCCAGCCTTTCCTTATAATTCAAACCCTGCAGTCCTGACAACATCCCTGTAAATCTTTTCTGAAAATTTTCTAAAAAAAACATTAAGTATTTAAGAGAGTATTGGATAATTATTTGGATAGATACAGTGCATAATGGTAGAGAGAGAAGGAGGTTGACACAAGATGCTCATTTGAAGAGTGGTGCAGACACTATGGATTGAATGGACGTTTTCTACAAAATAACAATTTTATGATGCAGTGAGAAGAGATGAGCTTGTAAGATAATTGGGCATGAGGAATGATGAATGGAGTCAACTCAACAAGGCCACATATCAGGCAGGCTTATTCTTCAATACAAATTATAATGTAATCTTAAAGTTTATTTCATGTGTTGAGTTTCAATATCTTGCTGCATTTGCTTTCTGATGTACATGACTAAAAGGTTGTGCATGGTTATGAGGGTGAAAGGGGTTGCAAGACATAAGTAAAGGCAAGTACAGAATGATATTGCTGTTTGAAAGACACAAAGCTAGTTTTCTTCTAGTTGTAACGATGCCTGCTGTTCATAGATGTGCAGGTGAATTCCTCACTTTCTACTCAATGGAACAACAGCCACAAAAAGAGCAAAACTATTTTCAAGGTCCAATTTTGGCTTGACTTCTCTTGGAAATTATAACTGAAATCAGTGTTGTAGGCAGCATTTTAAGGATAATCTCTACATATGTTGAACATAGTTAAAAATCATACAACACCAGGTTATAGTCCAACACATTTACTTGGAAGCACACTAGAATTAACTTTGTACTGAAGGCAACTTTACAAGCTGCATACTTTGTATACTTTGCATCGTTAACACCTTGTGAACAAAGTAAGTATTCTAATTGAGTCTATCAAAGGCATTTCTTTAAAAAAAACTTGTTTGCAAATGTAAAAAAAGCATCTATATAGACCTTATACTGCAAAATATGCGACCATATCCGTTCAGTAATACTAATTCAGTTTTATGCATTGATAGAATAAAATACACTCAACCAAAACATTACTCAACATTAACTTTGTATTTAGAGTAGGAACATTTTAAATAACCAGCCATTGTTTTGTGTTTACTCTTCAATTTTACAGCTCAAATATTAATTTACAAGCAGTAGAGTAGAATCAAAAAACAATTTCCACATGACATAGTATTATATACACTGTAGCAAAATAAGAAACTATAATCAGAAAGGGATTATGGTCTTAAACTTGCTCTGACTTCCTATCACTGAGCTGCTGTAATTTGCAGGGGGAATTTTATGATTCTCCAGTGGTTAGTTTTGCAGGTTGCAGGAGATGATACATGTTATATTCCAGCAGCATCCCTCTGCCACATACTGTTCAGTCATGACCTAGCTGGGGTTTTTATGGAGGGTGGGGGTGTGTGGGTGAAACCTAGCATAACCGTCCAACCCTCAGTCCAGAGACACCCTTAAGTCAATGAAAGATTAACAAAGAGCCAATTCCTGACCTGCCACAATTTTCAGTCCAGTGGAGGAATAAGAGGAAGCCTGAATGAATAGATTCCTGCCTTTCACAAGTGAAAACCTCTCCTAGTGTCTGGTATGTCCTCATTGCTCTTGGAACCCAACACCCCCGTCCCCACATCTCAATCCTCAGTACCTCCTGCCATGGGCTCACCAGTGTTCCACCTCCGTCTGGTGTCCGAGTTGTTCTTCACTGGGATTGGCTGCAATCTCAGCAATGGTCACCATTCCCATATTGGCTGTCAGCTCTCTGAGGCAGCTCGTCTTCCCACGCCGGGGTTGGAATTATCTCACCCTCAGTCATGTGATGCTCCACAGAGCATTAAATGGTCCTGAGGTAGCCATCAGGAATGGAACAATGTTTCCCACTGGCCTTTTGGTATCTGGCTGGGAAAATGATCCATCCAAAAATTCTGTCCCATTGGATGTGCAGGGAACATCCTGCTATTACATGCATTGCGTCTTTCCTTTACTCAGCCGACAGAATTCCGGTCGATCATTCCTGAAGGAAACTAAAAGGATATGCAAGTACAAAAGTGCACCAGATCTGAAATTATCTTGACTGTGGTGTCTGCTTCCATATCTATATGGCATATCTTCCTTTATCTTCCACACTTTCTCCATATCTATTAGCGTCAAGAAGGAAAATAAAGTAGAGAACATGGAAATAAATTCAGAACAACTTATAGATGAATAATCTGCAATATTTTGATCAAAATACATTTTCTTGGAGTTTTTTTTCTCTCATGATACAACTGGAGTTCAAAAATAAACTGAAATAAATACTTATTTGATGCAGTGTTATTGTTTTGGTAAGTTAATACTTGGCCAGTTTAAGTTAAATATATCTTCTGGGCTTGTAGCTCTTTCTGATTTCAGGGGTCATATTTTAACTTGCTTTGTCCAAACCATTCCTTTGAAAAGTATTTGTCAGCTTCGATTGAATAGAATTGTCAGAAGATTTCAAAGGGAAGAGGATGAGCCAAGTATACTTTGTGGACCGTGAGCAGAAAATGGCTTACTGTACAAATTTAATATTTACATTGCAGTTTAGTAGAGCAGATGTGACTATTTGTTATTTTTAATCAACTAGACAAGAGATAATTAAATTTACATCTACCGTAAAATCTACAGTGTCTCACTGCTTCTGTTTAACAGTCCAATTTCAGTTTAATAAATCTGGCAGTTATCACCTTCCAACATGTGAAAATAAATGAAGTGATGCTAACTAAAACACAGCAATATGGATTTGCAGTGTGACATTTTGACCTGCTCAGAATTACCCAGCTCCTGGCCAACCAAGGCAGTTTCCAGGTCATGAGAGGCAAGGCTGCTTGCTGGCGGACTGTTCCAATATATTGAACCCACAAAACCATCCAGCATCTCAGGTCCTTTGGCTTCATGGTGGAGCTGAGCCAAGTCAAATCTTCCAATGCTGCCATGCTGTTTCAGTACATCAAAAATAAGGTACGCTGCAAAAGCACATTCTCACCCACCAGCCTCCCCCTCACAACTACAACTACCACTTCCAACATCGTCATAACCCTGGGGTTCCTACCTCTTTCCTCTCCCCATCATTCAGAATCACAGAATCCCTAACAGTACAGGTCGAGGCCATTCAGCCCATCAAATCTGCATTGACCCTGCATTCCAGCCGCTATCTCCATAACCCCACATGGGGTTTTTCCCCACAGCCAATTCATCTAACCTGCACATCTTTGGACTGGGGGAGGAAACCAGAGCACCCAGAGGAAACTCCAGGCAGATGTAGGGACATCATGCAAATTCCTTGTAGACTGTTGCCCAAGGCTGGAAGTGAACCTGGGACCCTGGCACTGTGAGGCAGCAGTGCTAACCATAGTGTCACCTTGTCATATCTCATAAAGTCCCCATTGTTTACACATTTACGAGAATATCACTCCTTTTTGAAATCTCTCTTCTACGCATTTACAATATATCATATTGCAACACAAGGTATAGTTTAGATTTTATGTTTTCACTGGAACTAAAAATTTTAGGAAAGCTACCACAGACTCATCCCACTTCAAGTGGCACACATAGCCATTACATATTGTTTTTATAAGCTTTTAGTTCGATATAAATACATGAAAGATGAATATAAAAAGGTAATTGAATCGTGAAATATTCGAACCATTAAATTAATGAAAGCAGAATTTGCATTAAACAGGATTGGTAAACCTGTATGTTTGAACAAAATATTGGCAGGGATCTACTGTTAAGAATCTCTGCTTGTCTGTCTGTCTCTTTTTGCTCTCCGTAATTGGTGGACAGAGAGAGAAATATCTTGCCTTAACTGCCTTCACCTTTTCTTTTAGGCAATACTTGCCACTTTACAAATACAGCTTATTCTTTCACAGTTATTTGTTTCTGCTATTGTTTGGCTTAAGAATCGCCGACGAATTTCAACAGTGAGTCACAAATATATGGGAATGAGCACCATACTGAATCACTTCACTGTGGTTGGCAAATAGAAAGACATGGAAATCATTCAACGTATTGATCTGAAGGTTTGGGGCCCCTTTCAAATGATTATCTGTTACATTTTCTCACAATACAAATTACAAGCAAAATGCTTCGCCTGTAACACAAGTCACATTTTACTTGTATTCTCAGGAGTGACTCAGTAATTTCACCAACCTGTGGAGGTGTTGTAAATTAAGATGGATACTGCTTCTTCTTTCTGTAATTACCAATAAAAGACTTTGCTCACTGATCTTATAGTTTCTGAACTGGCTTCTTGCCAAAGCAGCAAGTATGACTGCGATTTGCACTGTGAAGCTGACCAGTTCCATTCAACTATTACTTTGTTCAAGATATGGTCCAACACTTCATTACTGCCAAGAGAAAAAAGAATTATGAATTTATTGCTTATTGTGTTCCCTCAATATTTTCTGTGCAAAATGTATGATGAAAGAGACGGGTAAATTCAGGGTGACATGCAGAGAGCCAAGGTCACTGGGACAATCCAGAGAATGGAGGAAAATTTCCCCAGTGGATCTATGGAGTTTGCAGATTCTCCCCGCGTCTGTGTGGGTTTCCTCTGGGTGCTCTGGCTTCCTCCCACAGCCAAAGATGTGCAGGTCAGGTGAATTGGTCACGTTAAATTGCCCATAGTTTTGGATGCATTAGTCAGAGGGAAATAGGACTGGGTGGGTTACTCTTCGGAGGGTTGGTGTGGACTTGTTGGGCCGAAGGGCCTGTTTCCGCACTGTAGGGAATCTAATCTATATTGCTTCTGATGGTGAATAGCAAAATATTATATTTGAACATTCAGCAATGACAATAAAGAAAATATTATGGAAATTTTAACGTTCTAGCATCAGAGATCATGATTTGCTCATGAAAATTAATTGAAAGGTCTGCTGGGTTGGAGTTTGATTAATGTTAATGAACAAAGAGTCGGACCTTGAGGACTTCTGATCGAACAACTAAGGATACATTGTCACCACTGGCAAGAGGCTCAATAATCAGGGGAATATAGATTTAAAATCATTAACAAAAGAACCAGAGGAGTTGAGAATTTTTTTTTAATGCATTGTTTCATGATCATTTGGATTGTCTGAGTGAGGATTCCCAGTGTTGATATTCAGGCTGGCATCTAGTTGTATATCTAGCCAATTATTTTACAGTGCACATACAGCAAACCAGGAAATGAAAACTATTATTTCTAACTCAGTAAAATTAAAGGATTAGAATATCCCCAGCCTGAAGATAGAGGATGAAATATGACACACATGCTTTGAAAGGTTTGACAATGTCATTTAGAAAATCTAATAATCATAAATGATATGTTCAACATCATCGAACAAATAGGACAGTATTTTTCAGGGCTCTGAGGTTGTCCAGCTACTGTTATGGATGTGATCTAAATTACATCTAATTGGACGAGATGAATTTTGCAGCATGAGGAACGGAGGTTCCCACCAGATCACTTCAGTTTGCTGACGAGGCGAGTGAGTGAGGAACCTGACAGTAAGAGCGAGTGAGGAATTTGAGTGTTACAGTGAGTGAGGAACCCGAGTGTTACAGCGAGTGAAGAACCTGAGGGTTACAGCGAGTGAGGATCCGAGTGTTACAGCGTGTGAGGAACCTCAGTGTTACAGCGAGTGAGGAACCTCAGTGTTACAGCGAGTGAGCAATCCAAGTGTGAAGGGAAGTGAGGAAATCGAGTGTCACAGCGAGTGAGGAACCCGAGTGTTACAGAGAGTGAGGAACCAGAGTGTTACAGCGCGTGAAAAACCTGAGTGTTACAGTGAGTGAAGAACCCGAGTGTTAAAGTGAGTGAGGAACAGAGTATTACAGTGAGTGAGGAACTCGTGTGTCACAGCGAGTGAGGAAATCGAGCGTTACAGCCAGTGAAGAAAAGAGTGCTGCTGCGAGTAAAGAACCCGAGTGTTACAGAGAGTGAGGACCCAGAGTGTTATAGCGCGTGAAAAGCCTGAGTGTTACAGTGAGAGAAGAACCCGAGTGTTACAGCGAATGAAGAACCCGAGTGTTACAGCAAGTGAGAAATCCGAGTGTTACACTGCATGAGGAACTTCGAGTGTCACAGCCAGTGAAGAACCTGAGTGTTACAGTGAGTTAGGAACGCAAGCGTTAGAGCGAGTGAGGAACTCGAGCGTGACAGCCAGTGAAGAACCCGAGTGTTACAGTGAGAGAGGAACCCGAGTGTTACAGTGAGTGAGGAACCTGAGTGTTACATTGACTGAGGAACCCAAGCGTTACAGCAAGTGAGGAACTCGAGCGTGACAGCGAGTGACAATCTAGAGTGTCACAGCGAGAGAGGAACAGGAGATTAACAGCGAATGAGGAAACCGAGTGTGACAGTGAGTGAAGAACCTGAGTGTTACAGCGAGTGAAGAACCTGAATGTTACAGCGAGTGAGGAAGATGAGTGTTACAGTAAGTGAGGATCCCAAGAGTGACAGCGAGTGAGGAAAGCGACTGTGACAGCGAATGAGGAACCTGAGTGTTACAGTGAGTGAAGAACCCGAGTGTTACAGCGAATGAAGAACCCGAGGGTTACAGCGAGTGAGGAACCCGAGTGTTACAGTTAGTGAGGAACCCGAGTATTACAGTGAGTGAGGGCGTCGTGTGTCACAGTGAGTGAAGAAATCGAGCGGTACAGCGAGTGAAGGAAAGAGTGCTGCTGCGAGTGAAGAATCCGAGTGTTACAGAGAGTGAGGAACCCGAGTGTTACAGTGAGTGAGCAACCCAAGTGTGAAGGGAAGTGAGGAAATCGATTGTCACAGCTAGTGAAGAACCCGAGTGTTACAGCGAGAGAGGAACACGAGTGTTACAGTGAGTGAGGAACCTGAGTGTTACAGCGAATGAAGAACCCGAGTGTTACAGTGAGTGAGGAACCTGAGTGTTACATTGACTGAGGAACCCAAGCGTTACAGCAAGTGAGGAACTCGAGCATGACAGCGAGTGACAATCTAGAGTGACACAGCGAGAGAGGAACAGGAGATTAACAGTGAATGAGGAAACCGTGTGTGACAGTGAGTGAAGAACCCGAGTGTTTCAGCGAGTGAGGAAGACGAGAGTTACAGCAAGTGAAGAACCCGAGAGTAACAGCGAATGAGAAAACCGAGTGTGACAGTGAGTGAAGAACCTGAGTGTTAGAGCAAGTGATGAACCCGAGCGTTACGGAGAGTGAGGAAATCGAGTGTTATAGTGAGTGAGGAACCGGAGTGTTACAGGGAGTGAAGAACTTGAGTGTTACTGTGAGTTAAGAACCCGAGTGTTACAGCGAGTGAGGAACTCGAGTGTTACAGCGAGTGAAGAAAAGAGCGAGTGTTACAGTGAGTGACGAACACGAGTGTTAATGCGAGTGAGGAACCCGAGTATTACAGTGAGTGAGGGACTCGTGTGTCACAGTGAGTGAGGAAATCGAGTGTCACAGCGAGTGAAGAACCCGAGTATTACAGTGAGTGAAGAACCCGAGTGTTACAGCGAATGAAGAACCCGAGGGTTACAGCGAGTGAGGAACCCGAGTGTTACAGTTAGTGAGGAACTCGAGTGTTTCAGTGAGTGAGGGACTTGTGTGTCACAGCGAGTGAGGAAATCGAGCGAGACAGCGAGTGAAGAAAAGAGTGCTGCTGTGAGTGAAGAATCCGATTGTTACAGTGAGTGAGGAACCCGAGTGTTACAGAGAGTGAGGAACCCGAGTATTACAGTGAGTGAGGAACACGAGTGTTACAGCGAGCGAGGAACCCCAGTGTTACTGCGAGTGAGCAACCCAAGTGTGAAGGGAAGTGAGGAAATCGAGTGTCACAGCCAGTGAAGAACCCGAGTGTTACAGCGAGTGAGGAACCCCAGTGTTACAGCGAGTGAGGAACTCGAGCGTGACAGCGAGTGACAATGTAGCTGTCACAGCGAGAGAGGAACAGGAGATTAACAGCGAATGAGGAAACCAAGTGTGACAGTGAGTGAAGAACCTGAGTGTTACAGCGAGTGAAGAACCCCAGTGTTACAGCGAGTGAGGAAATCGAGTGTCACAGCGAGTGAGGAACACGAGCATAACTATGAGCGAGGAAATCGAGTTTTACCATCTTTGAAGAAGCCGAGTGTTACAGCGAGTGAAGAACCCGAGGGTTACAGCAAGTGAGGAACACGAGAGTTGCAGCGAGTGAAGAACCTGAGTGTTAGAGCGAGTGAAGAACCTGAGTGTTAGAGCGAGTGAGGAACACGAGTGTTACAGCGAGTGAGGAACCCGAGTGTTACAATGAGTGAGGAACTCGTGTGTCACAGCGAGTGAGGAAATCGAGCATTACAGCAAACGAAGAAAACAGTTTACTTGCGAGTGAAGGATCCGAGTGTTACAGTGAATGAGGAACACGAGTGTAACAACGAGTGAGGAAACCGAATGTTACAATGAGTGAGGAACCCGCGTGTTAGAAAGAGTGAAGTACCCAAGGGTTACAGCGAGTGAGGAAACTTAGTGTTAAGCAAATGAGAAACTCGCGTGTCATTAAAAGTGAGGAACCTGAGGGTTACAGCGAGTGAGGAACCCGAGTGTTACAGTGAGTGAGGGACTTGTGTGTCACAGCGAGTGAGGAAATCGAGAGTTACAGCGAGTGAAGAAGACAGTGCTGCTGTGAGTGAAGAAACCGAGTGTTACAGAGAGTGAGGAACCCGAGTGTTACAGTGAGAGAGGAACACGAGTGTTACAGTGAGTGAGGAACCTGAGTGTTACATTGACTGAGGAACCCAAGCGTTACAGCAAGTGAGGAACTCGAGCGTGAGAGCGAGTGACAATCTAGAGTGTCACAGCGAGAGAGGAACAAGAGATTAACAGCGAATGAGGAAACCGAGTGTGACAGTGAGTGAAGAACCTGAGTGTTACAGCGAGTGAAGAACCTGAGTGTTACAGCGAGTGAGGAAGATGAGTGTTACAGCAAGTGAGGATCCCAAGAGTGACAGCGAGTGAGGAAAGTGACTGTGACAGCGAATGAGGAACCTGAGTGTTACAGTGAGTGGTGACCTCGAGTGTTACAACGAGTGATGAACCCAAGCGTTACAGAGAGTGAGGAAATCGAGTGTTATAGTGAGTGAGGAACACGAGTGTTACTGCGAGTGAAGAACCCGAGTGTTACAGCGAGTGAGCAACCCAAGTGTGAAGGGAAGTGAGGAAATCGAGTGTCACAGTGAGTGAAGAACCTGAGTGTTACAGAGAGTGAGGAACCAGAGTGTTACAGCGCGTGTTACAGTGAGTGAGGAAATCAAGTGTTACAGCGAATGAAGAACCCGAGTGTTACAGCGAGAGAGGAACCCGAGTGTTACAGCAAGAGAGGAACCCGAGTGTTACAGTGAGTGAGGAACCTGAGTGTTACATTGACTGAGGAACCCAAGCGTTACAGCGAGTGAGGAACTCGAGCATGACAGCGAGTGACAATCTAGAGTGACACAGCGAGAGAGGAACAGGAGATTAACAGTGAATGAGGAAACCGTGTGTGACAGTGAGTGAAGAACCCGAGTGTTACAGCGAGTGAGGAAGACGAGAGTTACAGCAAGTGAAGAACCCGAGAGTAACAGCGAATGAGAAAACCGAGTGTGACAGTGAGTGAAGAACCTGAGTGTTAGAGCAAGTGATGAACCCGAGCGTTACGGAGAGTGAGGAAATCGAGTGTTATAGTGAGTGAGGAACCGGAGTGTTACAGGGAGTGAAGAACTTGAGTGTTACTGTGAGTTAAGAACCCGAGTGTTACAGCGAGTGAGGAACTCGAGTGTTACAGCGAGTGAAGAAAAGAGCGAGTGTTAAAGTGAGTGACGAACACGAGTGTTAATGCGAGTGAGGAACCCGAGTATTACAGTGAGTGAGGGACTCGTGTGTCACAGTGAGTGAGGAAATCGAGTGTCACAGCGAGTGAAGAACCCGAGTATTACAGTGAGTGAAGAACCCGAGTGTTACAGCGAATGAAGAACCCGAGGGTTACAGCGAGTGAGGAACCCGAGTGTTACAGTTAGTGAGGAACTCGAGTGTTTCAGTGAGTGAGGGACTTGTGTGTCACAGCGAGTGAGGAAATCGAGCGAGACAGCGAGTGAAGAAAAGAGTGCTGCTGTGAGTGAAGAATCCGATTGTTACAGTGAGTGAGGAACCCGAGTGTTACAGAGAGTGAGGAACCCGAGTATTACAGTGAGTGAGGAACACGAGTGTTACAGCGAGCGAGGAACCCCAGTGTTACTGCGAGTGAGCAACCCAAGTGTGAAGGGAAGTGAGGAAATCGAGTGTCACAGCCAGTGAAGAACCCGAGTGTTACAGCGAGTGAGGAACCCCAGTGTTACAGCGAGTGAGCAACCCAAGTGTGAAGGGAAGTGAGGAAATCAAGTGTCACAGCCTGTGAAGAACCCGAGTGTTACAGCGAGTGAGGAACCCGAGTGTTACAGCGAGTGAGGAACTCGAGCGTGACAGCGAGTGACAATGTAGCTGTCACAGCGAGAGAGGAACAGGAGATTAACAGCGAATGAGGAAACCAAGTGTGACAGTGAGTGAAGAACCTGAGTGTTACAGCGAGTGAAGAACCCCAGTGTTACAGCGAGTGAGGAAATCGAGTGTCACAGCGAGTGAGGAACACGAGCATAACTATGAGCGAGGAAATCGAGTTTTACCATCTTTGAAGAAGCCGAGTGTTACAGCGAGTGAAGAACCCGAGGGTTACAGCAAGTGAGGAACACGAGAGTTGCAGCGAGTGAAGAACCTGAGTGTTAGAGCGAGTGAAGAACCTGAGTGTTAGAGCGAGTGAGGAACACGAGTGTTACAGCGAGTGAGGAACCCGAGTGTTACAATGAGTGAGGAACTCGTGTGTCACAGCGAGTGAGGAAATCGAGCATTACAGCAAGCGAAGAAAACAGTTTACTTGCGAGTGAAGGATCCGAGTGTTACAGTGAATGAGGAACACGAGTGTAACAACGAGTGAGGAAACCGAATGTTACAATGAGTGAGGAACCCGCGTGTTAGAAAGAGTGAAGTACCCAAGGGTTACAGCGAGTGAGGAAACTTAGTGTTAAGCAAATGAGAAACTCGCGTGTCATTAAAAGTGAGGAACCTGAGGGTTACAGCGAGTGAGGAACCCGAGTGTTACAGTGAGTGAGGGACTTGTGTGTCACAGCGAGTGAGGAAATCGAGAGTTACAGCGAGTGAAGAAGACAGTGCTGCTGTGAGTGAAGAAACCGAGTGTTACAGCGAGTGAGGAACCCGAGTGTTACAGTGAGTGAGGAACACGAGTGTTACAGCGAGTGAGGAACCCGAGTATTACAGTGAGTGAGGGCCTCGTGTGTCACAGTGAGTGAGGAAATCGAGCGTTACAGCGAGTGAAGGAAAGAGTGCTGCTGCGAGTGAAGAATCCGAGTGTTACAGTGAGTGAGGAACCCGAGTGTTACAGAGAGTGAGGAACCCGAGTGTTACAGTGAGTGAGCAACCCAAGTGTGAAGGGAAGTGAGGAAATCGATTGTCACAGCCAGTGAAGAACCCGAGTGTTACAGCGAGAGAGGAACCCGAGTGTTACAGTGAGTGAGGAACCTGAGTGTTACATTGACTGAGGAACCCAAGCGTTACAGCAAGTGAGGAACTCGAGCGTGACAGCGAGTGACAATCTAGAGTGTCACAGCGAGAGAGGAATAGGAGATTAACAGCGAATGAGGAAACCGAGTGTGACAGTGAGTGAAGAACCCGAGTGTTACAGCGAGTGAAGAACCCCAGTGTTACAGCGAGTGAAGATCCCGAGAGTACCAGCGAATGAGAAAACCGACTATGACAGTGAATGAGGAACCTGAGTGTTACAGTGAGTGATGACCTCGGGTGTTACAGCGAGTGAAGAACCCAAATATTAGAGCGAGTGATGGACCCGAGCGTTACAGAGAGTGAGGAAATCGAGTGTTATAGTGAATGAGGAACCTGCGTGTTCCAGGGAGTGAAGAACTCGAGTGTTACTGCGAGTTAAGAACCCGAGTGTTACAGCGAGTGAGGAACTCGAGCGTCACAGCGAGTGAGTAACACGAGCGTAACAACGAGCATGGAAATCGAGTGTTACAATCAGTGAGGAACACAAGAGTTGCAGCGAGTGAAGAAACCGAGCGTTAGAGCGAATGAGGTAACCGAGTGTTACAGCGAGTGGGGAACCCGAGTGTTACAGTGAGTGAGGAACTCGTGTGTCACAGTGAGAGAGGAAATCAAGCGTTACAGCGAGCGAAGAAAAGAGTTTACTTGCGAGTGAAGAATCCGAGTGTTACAGTGAATGAGGAACCCGAGTGTTACAGAGAGTGAGGAACCCGAGTGTTACAGTGAGTGAGGAACCCGAGTGTTACAGAGAGTGAACAACTCGAGTGTTACTGCGAGTTAAGAACCCGAGTGTTACAGCGAATGTGGAACTCGAGTGTCACAGCGAGTGAGGAACCCGAGGGTTACAGCGAGTGAGGAAATCGAGTGTCACAGCGAGTGAGGAACACGAGCGTAACTACGAGCGAGGAAATCGAGTGTTACCGTCTTTGAAGAACACGAGAGTTGCAGCGAGTGAAGAACCCGAGTGTTAGAGAGAGTGAGGAACACGAGTGTTACAGCGAGTGAGGTAACCGAGTGTTACAGCGAGTGAGGAACCCGAGTGTGACAATGAGTGAGGAACTCGTGCGTCACAGCGAGTGAGGAAATCGAGCGTTACAGCAAGCGTAGAAAACAGTTTACTTGCGAGTGAAGAATCCGAGTGTTACAGTGAGTGAGGAACACGAGTATAACAGCGAGTGAGGATCTGGAGTGTAACAATGAGTGAGGAAACCGAGTGTTACAATGAGTGAGGAACCCGCGTGTTAGAGAGAGTGAAGTACCCAAGGGTTACAGCGAGTGAGGAACCCGAGTGTTACAGTGAGTGAGGAACTCGAGTATTTCAGTGAGTGAGGGACTTGTGTGTCACAGCGAGTGTGGAAATTGAGCGTTACAGCGAGTGAAGAAGAGAGTGCTGCTGCGAGTGAAGAAATCGAGTGTTACAGCGAGTGAGGAACCCGAGTGTTACAGAGAGTGAGTAACCCGAGTGTTACAGTGAGTGAGGAACCCGAGTATTACAGTGTGGGAGGAACTCGTGTGTCACAGCAAGTGAAGAAATCGAGCATTACAGCGAGTGAAGAAAAGAGTGCTACAGCGAGTGAAGAATCCAAGTGTTACAGTGAGCGAGGAACACGAATGTTACAACGAGTGAGGAACCGAGTATTACAGTGAGTGAGGGACTCGTGTGTCACAGAGAGTGAGGAAATCAAGCGTTACAGCGAGTGAAGAAAAGAGTGCTACTGCGAGTGAAGAATCCAAGTGTTACAGCGAGTGAGAAACCCCAGTGTTACAGCGAGTGAGCAATCCAAGTGTGAAGGGAAGTGGGGAAATCGAGTGTCACAGCGAGTGACGAACCAGAGTGTAACAGAGAGTGAGGAACCAGAGTGTTAAAGCGCGTGAAAAACCTGAGTGTTACAGTGAGTGAAGAATCCGAGTGTTACAGTGAGTGAGGGACTCGTGTGTCACAGTGAGTGAGGAAATCGAGTGTTACAGCGAGTGAAGAAAAGAGTGCTGCTGCGAGTGAAGAATCCGAGTGTTACAGTGAGTGAGGAACCCGAGTGTTACAGAGAGTGAGGAACCTGAGGGTTACAGCGAGTGAGGAACCCAAGTGTTACAGCGAGTGAGGAACATGAGTGTTGCAGCAAATGGAGAACACAAGTGTAACAGTGAGTGATGACCTCGAGCGTTACAGTGAGTGTGCATCCCGAGAATTACAGTGAGTGAGGAACCCGAGTGTTACAGTGATTGAGGAACCCAAGTGTTACAGCGAGTGAGGAACCCGAGTGTTACAGTGAGTGAGGAACTCGTGTGTCACAGCGAGTGAGGAACCCGAGTGTTACATTGAGTGAAGAAAAGAGTGCTACAGCGAGTGAAGAATCCAAGTGTTACAGTGAGTGAGGAACACGAGTGTTACAGCGAGTGAGCAATCCAAGTCTGAAGGGAAGTGAGGAAATCGAGTGTCACAGTGAGTGAGGAACCAGAGTGTTACAGCGCGTCAAAAATCTGAGTGTTACTTTGAGTGAAGAACCCGAGTGTTACAGCGAGTGAGGAACCTGAGTATCACAGTGAGTGAGGAACTCGTGTGTCACAGCGAGTGAGGAAATCGAGGATTACAGTGAGTGAAGAAAAGAGTGCTACGGCGAGTGAAGAACCCAAGTGTTACAGTGAGTGAGGAACACGAGTGTTACAGCGAGTGAGGAACCCAAGTATTACAGTGAGTGAGGGCCTCGTGTGTCACAGTGAGTGAGGAAATCGAGCATTACAATGAGTGAAGAAAAGAGTGCTACGGCGAGTGAAGAACCCGAGTGTTACAGCGAATGAGGAACACGAGTGTTACAGCGAGTGAGGAACATGAGTATTTCAGTGAGTGAGGGCCTCGTGTGTCACAGTGAGTAAGAAAATTGAGCGTTACAGCGAGTGAAGAAAAGAGTGCTGCTGCGAGTGAAGAATCCGAGTGTTACAGTGAGTGAGGAACCCGAGTGTTACAGAGAGTGAGGAACCCCAGTGTTACAGTGAGTGAGCAACCCAAGTGTGAAGGGAAGTGAGGAAATCGAGTGTCACAGCGAGTGAGGAACCCGAGTGTTACAGAGAGTGAGGAACTCGAGTGTTACAGCGAGTGAGGAACCCCAGTGTTACAGTGAGTGAGCAACCCAAGTGTGAAGGGAAGTGAGGAAATCGAGTGTCACAGCCAGTGAAGAACCCGAGTGTTACAGCGAGTGAGGAACTCGAGTGTTACAGCGAGTGAAGAACTCGAGCGTGACAGCGAGTGACAATCTAGCTGTCACAGCGAGAGAGGAACAGGAGATTAACAGCGAGTGAGGAAACCAAGTGTGACAGTGAATGAAGAACCTGAGTGTTACAGCGAGTGAGGAACCCCAGTGTTACAGCGAGTGAGGAAACCGACTGTGACAGCAAATGAGGAACCTGAGTGTTACAGTGAGTGATGACCTCGAGTGATGCAGCGAGTGAAGAACCCAAGTGTTAGAGCAAGTGATGAACCCGAGCGTTACAGTGAGTGAAGAACACGAGTGTTAATGCGAGTTAAGAACCCGAGTGTTACAGCGAATGAGGAACTCGAGCGTCACAGCGAGTGAGGAACCCAAGTGTCACAGCGAGTGTGGAACCCGAGGGTTACAGCGAGTGAGGAAATTGAGTGTCACAGCGAGTGAGGAACACGAGCGTAACGACGAGCGAGGAAATCGAGTGTTACTGTCTTTGAAGAACCCGAGTGTTACAGCGAGTGAAGAACCCGAGGATTACAGCAAGTGAGGAACACGAGAGTTGCTGCGAATGAAGAATCCGAGTGTTACAGTGAGTGAAGAAGAGAGTGCTACAACTAGTGAAGAATCCGAGTGTTACAGTGAGTGAGGAACACGAGTGTTACAGCGAGTGAGGAACCCGAGTGTTACAGTGAGTGAGGGACTCATGTGTCACAGTGAGTGAGGAAATCGAGCGTTACAGCAAGTGAAGAAAAGAGTGCTACAGCGAGTGAAGAATCCGAGTGTTACAGTGAGTGAAGAACACGAGTGTTACAGCGAATGAAGAACCCGAGTGTTACAGCGAGTGAGAAATCCGAGTGTTACAGTGCATGAGGAACTTCGAGTGTCACAGCCAGTGAAGAACCCAAGTGTTACAGCGAGTGAGGAACCCGAGTGTTACAGTAAGAGAGGAACCCGAGTATTACAGTAAGTGAGGAACACAAATGTAAAAGGGAGTGAGGAAACCGAGTGTTACAGCGAGTGAGGAACATGAGCGAGACAGCGAGTGAGAATCTTGTGTGTCACAGCGAGTGAGGATCTCGAGTGTAACAACGAGAGAGGAAACCGAGTGTGACAGCGAGTGAGGAACCCGAGAGTTACAGCGAGTGAAGAACCCGAGTCTTACAGAGAGAGAGGAAGAGGAGTGTGACAGCGAGTGAGGAACCCGAGAGTGACAGTGAGTGAGGAAACCGAGTGTTACAGCGAGTGAGGATCTCGAGTGTAACAACGAGTGAGGAAACCAAGTGTGACAGTGAATGAAGAACCCCAGTGTTAGAGAGAGTGAAGTACCCAAGTTTTAAAGCGAGTGATGAACCCGAGGATTACAGTGAGTGAGGAACCCGAGTGTTATGCGAGGGATGAAACCGAGTGTTACAGTGAGTGAGGAACTCGAGAGTCACAGCGAGTGAGGAACCTGAGTGTTACAGTGCATGAGGAACTCGAATGTCACAACCAGTGAAGAACCCGAGTGTTACAGCGCGTGAGGAACCCGAGTGTTACAGCGAGTGAGAAATCTGAGTGTTACAGTGCGTGAAGAACCCGAGTGTTCCAGTGAGTGAGGAACTCGAGTGTTCCAGTGAGTGAGGAACTCGAGTGTGACAGCGAGTGAGGAACACGAACGTACCAGTGAGTGAGAATTTCGAGTGTCGCAGCGAGAGTGGAACACGAGAGTAACAGCGAGTGAGGAAACCGAGTGTGACAGTGAGTGAAGAACTCGAGTGTTACAGCGTGTGAAGAACCCGAGTGTTAGAGCGAGTGAGGAACCCAAGTGTAAAAGGGAGTGAGGAACCCGAGTGTTACAGCGAGTGAGGAACTCGAGTGTTACAGCGAGTGATGAACCCGAATGTTACAGCGAGAGATGAACCCGAATGTTACAGCGAGTGAGGACCCCAAATGTTACACTGAGTGAGGAACCCGAGTGTTACAGCGAGTGAGGAACTCGAGTGTTACAGCGAGTGATGAACCCGAGTGTTACAGCGAGTGAGGACCCCAAATGTTACACTGAGTGAGGAAACCGAGTGTTACAGCGAGTGAGGAACTTGAGTGATACAGCGAGTGAGCAACCCAAGTGTGAAGGGAAGTGAAGAACTCGAGTGTCACAGCGAGTGAAGAACCCGAGTGTTACAGTGAGTGAAGAACCCGAGTGTTACATCGAATGAAGAACCCGAGTGTTACAGCGAGTGAGAAATCCAAGTGTTACAGTGCATGAGGAACTTCGAGTGTCACAGTCAGTGAAGAACCCGAGTGTTACAGTGAGTGAGGAACCCAAGCGTTACAGCGAGTGAGGAACTCGAGCGTGACAGCGAGTGACAATGTAGCTGTCACAGCGAGAGAGAAACAGGAGATTAACTGCGAATGAGGAAACCGAGTGTGACAGTGAGTGAAGAACCCCAGTGTTACAGCGTGTGAAGAACCTGAGTTTAACAGTGAGTGATGACCTCGAGTTTTGCAGCGAGTGAAGAACCCGAGTGTTAGAGCGAGTGATGAACCCGAGGATTACAGTGAGTGAGGAACCCGAGGGTTACAGCGAGTGAGGAACCCGAGGGTTACAGCGAGTGATGAACCCGAATGTTACAGTGAGTGAGGAACCCGAGTGTTACAGCGAGTGATGAACCCGAATGTTACAGTGAGTGAGGAACCCGAGTGTTACAGCGAGTAAGAAACACGAGTGTTACAGCGAGTGTGGAACCCGAGCGTTACAGTGCGTGAGGAACTTGTGTGTCACAGCCAGTGAAGAACCCGTATGTTCCAGTGAGTGAGGAACTCGAGTGTTACAGCGAGTGGGGAAACCGAGTGTGACAGTGAGTGAAGAAGTCAAGAGTTACAGCGAGTGAAGAACCCGAGTGTAACAGCGAGTGAGGAAGACGAGTGTTACAGCAAGTGAGGAACCAGAGTGTTACAGCGAGTGAAGAACCCAAGTGTTACAGCGAGAGAAGAACCTGAGTGTTACAGCGAGTGAGGAACACGAGCGTGACAGCGAGTGAGTATCTCGAGTGTCACAGAGAGAGAGGAACACGAGCGTAACTGCGAATGAGGAAACTGAGTGTGACAGTGCATGAGGAACTCGAATATCACAGCCTGTGAAGAACCCGAGTGTTACAGCACGTGAGGAACCCGAGTGTTACAGCGAGAGAGGAACCCGAGTGTTACAGCGAGTGAGAAATCCGAGTGTTACAGTGCGTGAAGAACCCGAGTGTTCCAATGAGTGAGGAACCCAAGTGTAAAAGGGAGTGAGGAAACCGAGTGTGACAGTGAGTGAGGAACACAAGCGTGACAGTGAGTGAGAATCTCGAGTGTCACAGCGAGAGAGGAACATGAAAGTAACAGCGAATGAGGAAACCAAGTGTGACAGTGAGTGAAGAACCCGAGTGTTACAGCGAGTGAGGAAGACGAGTGTTACATCGAGTGAGAAAACCGAGTGTTACTGCGTGTGAAGAAGCTGAGTCTAACAGTAAGTGATGACCTCGAGTGTTGCAGCGAGTGAAGAACCCGAGTGTTAGAGCGAGAGATGCACCCGAGCGTTACAGTGAGTGAGGAGCCCGAGTGTTACGCGAGGGACGAAACCGTGTGTATCAGTGAGTGAGGAACCCAAGGGTTACAGAGAGTGAGGAACCTGTGTGTTACAGAGAGTGAGGATCTCGAGTGTAACAACGAGAGAGGAAACCGAGTGTGACAGTGAGTGTAGAACCCGAGTGTTGCAGCGCGTGAGGAACCCAAGTGATACAGCGAGTGAGGAAGAGGAGTGTGACAGCGAGTGAGGAAACTGAGAGTGACAGCGAGTGAGAAAACCGAGAGTTACAGCGAGTGAAAAAACCAAGTGTAATAGGGAGTGACGAATCCGAGTGTTACACTGCGTGAGGAACCCAAATGTAAAAGGGAGTGAGGAAACCGAGTCTTACAGCAAGTGAGGAACATAAGCGTGACAGCGAGTGAGAATCTCGAGTGTGACAGAGATAGAGGAACACGAGAGTAACAGCGAATGAGGAAACCGAGTATGACAGTGAGTGAAGAACCCGAGTGTTACAGCGAGTGAAGAACCCGAGTGTTAAAGCGAGTGAGGAACCCGAGTGTTACAGTGAGTGAGGAGCCCGAGTGTTATGTGAGGGATGAAACCGAGTGTTACAGTGAGTGAGGAACCCGAGGGTTACAGCGAGTGAGAAACCCGAGTGTTACAGTGAGTGAAGAACCCGAGTGTTACAGCGAGTGAGGACCCCGAATGTTACACTGAGTTTGGAACCTGAGTGATACAGCGAGTGAGGAACTCGAGTGTTACAGCGAGTGATGAATCCGAATGTTATAGTGATTGAGGAACACGAGTGTTACAGTGAGTGAAGAACCCGAGTGTTCCAGTGAGTGAGGAACCCGAGGGTTACAGCGAGTGAGGAACCGAGTGTTACAGTGAGTGAAGAACCCGAGTGTTACAGCAAGTGAGGAACTCGAGTGTTACAGCGAGTGAGGAACCCGAATGTTACAGCGAGTGAGGACCCCAAATGTTACACTGAGGGAGGAACCCAAGTGTTACAGCGAGTGAGGAACTCGAGTGTCGCAGCGAGAGTGGAACACGAGAGTAACAGCGAGTGAGGAAACCGAGTGTGACAGTGAGTGAAGAACTCGAGTGTTACAGCGTGTGAAGAACCCAAGTGTTAGAGCGAGTGAGGAACCCGAGTGTAAAAGGGAGTGAGGAAACCAAGTGTTACAGCGAGTGAGGAACACGAGCATTACAGCGAGTGAGTATCTCGAGTGTCACAGAGAGAGAGGAACACGAAAGTAACAGCGAATCAGGAAACCGAGTGTGACAGTGAGTGAGGAACCCGAGTGTTAGAGCAAGTGATGAACCCGAGGATTACAGTGAGTGAGGAACCCGAGTGTTATGCGAGGGATGAAACCGGGTGTTACAGTGAGTGAGGAACCCGAGGGTTACAGCGAGTGAGGAACCGAGTGTTACAGTGAGTGAAGAACCCGAGTGTTACAGCGAGTGAGGAACTCAAGTGTTACAGCGAGTGAGGACCCCAAATGTTACACTGAGGGAGGAACCCGAGTGTTACAGCGAATGAGGAACTCGAGTGTTACAGCAAGTAATGAACCCGAGTGTTACAGCGAGTGAGGACCCCAAATGTTACACTGAGTGAGGAAACCGAGTGTTACAGCGAGTGAGGAACTCGAGTGATACAGCGAGTGAGCAACCCAAGTGTGAAGGGAAGTGAAGAACTTGAGTGTCACAGCGAGTGAAGAACCCGAGTGTTACAGTGAGTGAAGAACCCGAGTGTTACATCGAATGAAGAACCCGAGTGTTACAGCGAGTGAGAAATCCAAGTGTTACAGTGCATGAGGAACTTCGAGTGTCACAGTCAGTGAAGAACCCGAGTGTTACAGTGAGTGAGGAACCCAAGCGTTACAGCGAGTGAAGAACCCCAGTGTTACAGCGTGTGAAGAACCTGAGTTTAACAGTGAGTGATGACCTCGAGTTTTTCAGCGAGTGAAGAACCCGAGTGTTAGAGCGAGTGATGAACCCGAGGATTACAGTGAGTGAGGAACCCGAGTGTTATGCGAGGGACGAAACCGAGTGTTACAGTGAGTGAGGAACCCGAGTGTTACAACTAGTGAAGAACCCGAGGGTTACAGTGAGTGAGGAACCCGAGTGTTACAGCGAGTAAGAAACACGAGTGTTACAGCGAGTGTGGAACCCGAGCGTTACAGTGCGTGAGGAACTCGTGTGTCACAGCCAGTGAAGAACCCGTATGTTCCAGTGAGTGAGGAAATCGAGTGTTACAGCGAGTGGGGAAACCGAGTGTGACAGTGAGTGAAGAAGTCAAGAGTTACAGCGAGTGAAGAACCCGAGTGTTACAGCGAGTGAGGAAGACGAGTGTTACAGCAAGTGAGGAACCAGAGTGTTACAGCAAGTGAAGAACCCAAGTGTTACAGCGAGAGAAGAACCTGAGTGTTACAGTGAGTGAGGAACCCGAGTGTTAAAGCGAGTGAGGAACGCAAGTGTAAAAGGGAGTGAGGAAACCGAATGTTACAGCGAGTGAGGAACACGAGCGTGACAGCGAGTGAGCATCTCGAGTGTCACAGAGAGAGAGGAACACGAGAGTAACTGCGAATGAGGAAACTGAGTGTGACAGTGAGTGAAGAACCCGAGTGTTACAGCGAGTGAGGAACCCGAGCGTTATGCGAGGGATGCAACCGAGTGTTACAATGAGTGAGGAACCCGAGGGTTACAGAGAGTGAGGAACCCGAGTGTTACAGTGTGTGAGGAACCCGAGTGTTACAGTGAGTGAGGAACTCGATTGTTACAGTGAGTGAGGAACCCACGTGTAAAAGGGAATTAGGAAACCGAGTCTTACAGCAAGTGAGGAACACGAGCATGACAGCGAGTGAGAATCTAGAGTGTCACAGCGAGTGAGGATCTTGAGTGTAACAACGAGTGAGGAAGCCGAGTGTGACAGTGAGTGTAGAACCCGAGAGTGACAGTGAGTGAGGAAACCGAGTGTTACAGCGAGTGAGGAACACGAGTATTACAGCGAGTGAAGAAATTGCGTGACAGTGAGTGATGACGTCGAGTGTTACAGCGAGTGAAGAACCCGAGTGTTCCAACGAGTGAGGAACCCGAGAGTTACAGCGAGTGAGGATCCCAAGTATTATAGCGAGTAAGGAACACGAGTGTTACAACGAGTGAAGAACCCGAGTGTTACAGTGAGTGAGGATCGCGAGTGTTACAGCGAGTGAGGGACGTGAGTGTCACAGCGAGTAAAGAACCCAAGTGTGAAAGCGAGTGATGAACCCAAGTTACAGCGAGTGAGGAACCGGAGTGTTACAGCGAATGAGGAAACTGAGTGTGACAGCGAGTGAAGAACCCGAGTGTTACAGCGTGGGAAGAACCTGCGTCTAACAATGAGTGATGACCTTGAGTGTTGTAGGGAGTAAGGAACCCGAGTGTTATGCGAGGGACGAAACCGAGTGTTACAGTGAGTGAGGAACCCGAGGGTTACAGCGAGTGAGGAACCCAAGTGTAAAAGGGAGTGATGAAACCGAGTGTGACAGCGAGTGAGGAATACGAGCGTGACAGCGAGTGAGAATCTCGAGTGTCACAGCGAGAAAGGAACACAAGACTAACAGCGAATGAGGAAATCAAGTGTGACAGTGAGTGAGGAACCCGAGTGTTAGAGCAAGTGAGGAAGAGGAGTTTGACAGCGAGTGAGGAACCCGAAAGTGACAGCGAGTGAGGAAACTGAGTGTTACAGCGAGTGAGGAACCCGAGTGTTTCAGTGAGTGAGGAACTCCAATTTTACAGCGTGTGAATACTCGAGGGTTACAGCTAGTGAGGAACCCGAGTGTTACAGCGACTGAGAAACACGACTATTACAGCGAATGAGGAAATTGCGTTACAGTGAGTGATGACGTCGAGTGTTACAGCGAGTGAAGAACCCAAGTGTTCCAGCGAGTGAGGATCCCGAGTGTTACAGTGAGTGAGGAACCCGCGTGTTACAGCGAGTGAGGAACCCGAGTGTACAGCAAGTGAAGAACCCGAGTGTTACAGCGAGTGAGGAAGCCGAGTGTGACAGCGAGTGAGGAACACGAGCGTGACAGCGAGTGAGAATCTCGAGTGTCACAGCAAGAGAGGAACACGAGAGTAACAGCAAATCAGGAAACCGAGTGTGACACTGAGTGAGGAACACGAGTGTTACAGTGTGTGAAGAACCTGAGTCTAACAGTGGGTGATGACCTCGAGTGTTGCAGAGAGTGAAGAACTCGTGTGTTAGAGCGAGTGATGAACCCGAGGATTACAGTGAGTGAGGAACCCGAGTGTTATGCGAGGGACGAAACCGAGTGTTACAGTGAGTGAGGAACTTGAGTGTCACAGCCAGTGAAGAACCCGAGTGTCACAGTGAGTGAGGAAATCGATTGTTACAGTGAGTGAGGAACCCAAGTGTAAAAGGGAGTGAGGAAACCGAGTGTTACAGCAAGTGAGGAACACGAGCGTGTCAGCGAGAGAGAATCTCGAGTGTCACAGCGAGAGAGGAACATGAGAGTTACAGCGAGTAAGGAACCCGAGTGTTACAGTGTGTGAGAAACACGAGTGTTACTGCATGTGAAGAATCCGAGTGTTACAACGAGTAAGGAATCCGATTGTTACAGTGCGTGAGGAACTCGAGTGTCACAGCCAGTGAAGAACCCGAGTGTTACAGTGAGTGAGGACCTCGATTGTTACAGTGAGTGAGGAACCCAAGTGTAAAAGGGAGTGAGGAACTCGAGTGTCACAGCCAGTGAAGAACCTGAGTGTTACAGTGAGTGAGGAACTCGATTGTTACAGTGAGTGAGTAACCCCAGTGTAAAAGGGAGTGAGGAACCCAAGTGTTACAGTGAGTGAAGAACCCGAGTGTTACAGTGAGTGAAGAACCCGAGTGTTACAACTAGTGAAGAACCCGAGTGTTACAGTGAGTGAGGAACCCGAGTGTTACAGCGAGTGTGGAACCCGAGTGTAAAAGGGAGTGTGGAAATCGAGTGTTACAGCGAGTGAGGAACCCAAGTGTTACAGCTAGTGAAGAACCCGAGTGTTACAGCGAGTGAGGACGAGGAGTGTTACAGCAAGTGATGAACCCGAGTGTGAAAGCGAGTGATGAACCCGAGTTACAGTGAGTGAGGAACCCCGAGTGTTACACAGAGTGAGGATCCCGAGTGTTACAGCGGATGAAGAATCCGAGTTTTAAGGGAAGTGAGGGAATCGAGTGTTACAGCGAGTGAGGAACTTGAGTGTTACAGCGAGTGAGGATCCCGAGTGTTACAACAAGTGAGAAATCCGAGTGTTACAATGAGTGAGAAATCCGAGTGTTACAGTGCGTGAGGAACTCGAGTGTCATAGCCAGTGAAGAACCCGAGTGTTGCAGTGAGTGAGGAACTCGAGTGTTACAGCGAGTGAGGAAACCGAGTGTTACAACAAGTGAGGAACACGAGCGTGACAGCGAGTGAGAATCTCGTGTGTCACAGCGAGTAAGGATTCGAGTGTAACAACGAGTGAGGAAACCGAGTGTGACAGTGAGTGTAGAACCCGAGAGTGACAGCGAGTGAGGAAACCGAGTGTTACAGCGACTGAGAAACACGAGTGTTACAGTGAGTGAGGAAATTGCGTTACAGTGAGTGAAGACGTCTAGTGTTACAGCGAGTGAAGAACCCGAGTGTTCCAGCGAGTGAGGAACCCGAGTATTATACCGAGTGAGGAACACGAGTGTTACAACGAGTGAAGAACCCGAGTATTACAGCGAGTGAGGATCGCGAGTGTTACAGCGAGTGAGGGACGTGAGTATTCCAGCGAGTGAAGAACCTGAGTGTTACAATGAGTGTAGAACCCAAGTGTTACAGCGAGTGAAGAACTCGAGTGTTACAGCGAGTGAGGTACACGAGCGTGACAGCGAGTGAGAATCTCGAGTGTCACAGCGAGAGAGGAACACGAGAGTAACAGCGAATGAGGAAACCGAGTGTTACAGTGAGTGAAGAACCCGAGTGTTACAGCGAGTGAGGAACCCGAGTGTTTCAGCGAGTGAGGAACCCTAGTGTTACAGCGTGTGAAGAACCTGAGTCTAACAGTGGGTGATGACCTCGAGTGTTGCAGCGAGTGAAGAACTCGAGTGTTAGAGCGAGTGATGAACCCGAGGATTACAATGAGTGAGGAACCCGAGTGTTATGCGAGGGATGAAACCGAGTGTTACAGTGTGTGAGGAACACGAGTGTTACTGCATATGAAGAACCCGAGTGTCACAGTGAGTGAGGAACTCGATTGTTACAGTGAGTGAGGAAACCGAGTGTTACAGCAAGTGAGGAACACGACGTGACAGCGAGTGAGAATCTCGACTGTCACCGCGAGAGAGGAACACGAGAGTAACAGCGAGTGAGGAACCCGAGTGTAACAGTGTGTGAGGAACACGAGTGTTACTGCATGTGAAGAATCCGAGTGTTAAAATGAGTAAGGAACCCGAGTGTCACAGTGAGTGAGGAACTCGATTGTTACAGTGAGTGAGGAACCCAAGTGTAAAAGGGAGTGAGGAAACCAAGCCTTACAGCAAGTGAGGAACACGAGCATGACAGCGAGTGAGAATCTCGAGTGTCACAGCGAGTGAGGATCTTGAGTGGAACAACGAGTGAGGAAACCGAGTGTGGCAGTGAGTGTAGACCCTGAGTGTTACAGCGAGTGAGGAAGAGGAGTGTAACAGCGAGTGAGGAACCCGAGAGTGACAGCGAGTGAGGAAACCGATTGTTACAGCAAGTGAGGAACCCGATTGTGTTCATGCAAGTGAAGAACCTGAGAGTTATATCGAGTGAGGAAACCGAGTGTTACAACTAGTGAAGAACCCGAGTGTTACAGTGAGTGAGGAACCCAAGTGTAAAAGGGAGTGTGGAAGTGTTACAACGAGTGAGGAACCCGAGTGTTACAGCGAGTGAGGACGAGGAGTGTTACAGTGAGTGATGAACCCGAGTTACAGTGAGTGAGGAACCCGAGTGTTACAGTGTGTGAGGACCCCAAGTGTTACAGCGAGTGAAGAATCCGAGTGTTAAGGGAAGTGAGGGAATCGAGTGTTACAGCGAGTGAGGAGCCTGAGTGTTACAGCGAGTGAGGAACTCGAATGTCACAGCCAGTGAAGAACCCGAGTGTTACAGCGAGTGAGGAACTCGAGTGTTACAGCGAGAGAGGAACCCAAGTGTAAGAGGGAGTGAGAAAACCGAGTGTAAAAGGGAGTGAGGAAACCGTGTGTTTCAGCAAGTGAGGAAGAGGAGTGTGACAGCGAGTGAGGAACCCGAGAGTGACAGCGAGTGAGGAAGAGGAGTGTGACAGCGAGTGAGGAACCCGAGAGTGACAGCGAGTGAGGAAACTGAGTGTTACAGCGAGTGAGGAATCCAAGTGTAAAAGGGAGTGAGGAAACCGAGTGTTACAGTGAGTGAGGAACACGAGCATGACAGCGAGTGAGGATCTCAAGTGTAACAACGAGAAAGGAAACTGAGTGTGACAGTGAGTGTAGAACCTGAGTGTTACAGCGAGTGAGGAAGAGGAGTGTGACAGCGAGTGAGGAACCCAAGAGTGACAGCGAGTGAGGAAACCGAGTGTTACAGCGACTGAGAAACACGAGTGTTACAGCGAGTGAGGAAATTATGTTAAAGCAAGTGAGGAACCCGAGTGTTACAGTGAGTGAGGAAGAGGAGTGTGACAGCGAGTGAGGAACCCGAGAGTGACAGCAACTGAGAAACACGAGTATTACAGCGAGTGAGGAAATTGCATTACAGTGAGTGATGACGTCGTGTGTTACAGCGCATGAAGAACCCGAGTGTTACAGCGAGTGAGGAACACGAGTGTTACAGCGAGGATTGCGAGTGTTACAGCAAGTGAGGGACGTGAGTGTTCCAGCGAGTGAAGAACCTGAGTGTTACAACGAGTGATGAATACGAGTGTTACAGCGAGTGAGGAACCCATGTCTTACAGCAAGTGAGGGACCCGAGTGTCACAGCGAATGAGGAACCCGAGTGTACAGCAAGTGAAGATCCCGAATGTTACAGCGAGTGAGGAACTCAAGTGTTACAGTGAGTGAGGAACCCAAGTGTTACAGTGAGTGATGATCCTGATGAACCTGACAGTTATAGTGAGAGAGGAACTCCTCTACATTGGGGAGACTGGACACCTTCTCACAGGGCACTTTAGGGAACATCTCGGGTACTTCCGCACCAGTTAACCCTAACACCCCGGAGCCGAACATATCAACTCCCCCTCCCACTCTGCCGAGGACAAGCCGGTCCTGGTGTTCCTCCACCGCTACTCCCTCACCCCCTCATGCCTAGTGGACGAACGCCTCATCTTCCACCTCAGAACAATTCAACCCGAGGGTATTAATGTGGACTTCACCCTGTTTCCTATTTCCCCTCCCCCCACCTTACCCCAATACCAACCTGGCAGCTCAGCACCATCCCTACCTGTCAATCTGCCTCCCCACCTATCCACTCCACCCTCCTCCCTGACATGTCATCTTAACCCCCTCCTCCATCCACCTTTTGCACTCTCAGCTACCTTCTCCCCAGTTCACCCCACCCCCTCCCATTTATCCCTCCTCCCCCGACGGTCCCAGCCTCAGTCCTGATGAAGGACTCCAGCCTGATACGTCGATTCTCCTGCTCCTCGGATGCTGCCTGACGGGCTGTGTTTTTCCAGCAGATTTCCAATGTCTGCAGACCTCACTGTCTCCATATTCAGGGAGAAGCAGAGAATTGAAGGTGCCTCTGCAGACATAACCATTCTGACCTTTACAGAAGAGAAAGCTTCGGATGTTGGCTGAGTCTCAGAGTCCATGGGCAGAGGTGATAGACAGAAGGGGAGTCTCTGTCAAGTGTGGTTATAGAACTTGACACCACACTGTCACCGGGCCCAAACGTCACTTTTGTTGAATTGTAATCACCACTAACTGAAATGTCACAATTAAAATGTTCCCATGTGTCAGTTTAAACTCATGTCTTCCATTTCCCCCAGGTCCTTCAAACCACTGATGGTGTGGAACAAGTGTCGAAGGAAATAAAAGATCTCAGAGTAAGTCCCAACGCATGAGTCATGTGCCCACTTTCCAGGGTGGGTGCAGATATTATGCGAGAGTCCAAACGAGATAGTTGTCACACGTTGAGGTGTACATCATAAGTGTAAAAAATGAGGTCTGCAGATGCTGGAGATCAGAGCTGAAAATGCGTTGCTGGTTAAAGCGCAGCAGGTCAGGCAGCATCCAAGGAACAGGAAATTCGACGTTTTGGGCACAAGCCCTTCATCGGATTCCTGATGAAGGGCTTGTGCCCGAAACGTCGAATTTCCTGTTCCTTGGATGCTGCCTGACCTGCTGCGCTTTAACCAGCAACACATTTTCAGCAGTACATCATAAGTGAGCAGGTCCAGTTGCTAAAGGTAATGTCAACAGAGGATTGTCCTTCTTTCAGACTAAGAGTCATTTCTTGCTATGCTCAGCAGGAAACAGCTACTGAGCCACTGGGATTGACCCAAACAGGAGGTTCAATGGACATATCTAGAGGTAGGTCACCCTCTTGGAGAGAATTTGGACAAGTCTGTCTCTGCTATGATGCCTCAGGACTTTATGCTGTTTTCACATCCATGAAAGGATTGGCAGTCCTCATGATCCTCATCACCAGATGTGGTAGGCAATCAAGAGGATGCTTGCCATCACATCAGGTATGCATCTACCATTAACATAGGAGGGAGGAATGTTTTGCCTTGGTGTTTCAACATCTCACTGAAAAGCAGCAAAGTGCTCTGCAGACCACTTGGAGGCAGGGGTCCACTTCTTCTTTACTTCATGCAGGGGAAGTGGGCTTCGCTGGCTGGGCTAACATTTATTAGCCAGTAGCTGAAATGCTACAGTCTGCTCCAATGATTGAGTCTGTCCTTAGCCATGAGCAATTAGTGCAATATCTAGCAGAACGAAGGGGGCATTCACTATGAACAACTCCACTCTAATCGCAAGATGACAAGCAGCTGTCCACTTGTTCTTGAAGTTCCAGGGTTTACATCACTTAGAAATAATGGAAAGCAGAAGTAGAAGCCATTTTCGCTATAAACACCTGAGATGTACCTTGTGCAATGTCAATGCCCACATATATATGAATGGGAAATGAATGAAACTACTTATTAATCCATTAATTATTCTCTCCTCTTACTTTGTTGATTTTGATGAGTTCCATAATACTCATGAAAATTATTTCCTGCTGTTCAGTCAAGAAATTAACTTAAAGGTTCAATTGCTGTGGATTTAAATATTCAAGCCATTTACCCACCAGCTCAGTGGAGTTCCTCCTTGTCCCAGAATGCACTCTGGCACAATGGTGGATGTGACTCGAATCATGTTAAATTTCTAATACAATAACATTTCTTCAAGGACATATCCTCCCACTTAGAATCAAACACATCCACCCTACTCCCTTGTATTAAATTCTGTCCCATATATCTTTTCTCTCAGAAAAATTATCCAGTATGTCTATAACATTATACATTGCATACATCAAAATTGTCCCACATATTAATGGTAAGAGAGATTAAGCCATCCTTTTGTAGTTGGAATGTTCCATAGTTGTGGGTTTGTAAACATTTTATTTGCTGAGAGCAATATCGATTCAGAGAAAAACAAATATTGCTCCCAAATATCTTTCAGTTCTTTAAACCCACTACCCTCAAGGGGAATCAACATTCTCGTTCATCATTTTTAGCTATAAAATGCTTGAAAGAACTTTATTTGTGCTCCAATGATCTGTAGAATTTAGTTTGCTTTTATGCTGCTCAGAGTGAAAGTCGTAAGGATGAATCAAATGGCTCGAAGATAAAATAGGAGCTTGCATTTATTATATTGTCAGGACACCTTTCCATCCAGGCACTGTTCCTTGCTGTAATATAACCTTAACTAATCTGTAGCCAAAAGCCACAACCATAAAGCAAGCTACACATGAGAATTACTTTTCCTTATGTGAAGGACATTAAGATGGTACACTAAATTTGTCATTCACAGCTGAACTTCTTATTTAACTCTTAACTTCTTTTAATACTGGCAGTTTTACAATGGGCAGAGTTCATTTACTCGGTGAACTAAAAAACTGTTACCAATGACAAGAACCATTTGTTTTTTTTTCCCCCTAGTATTAAGCATCACCAAAGCATGTATTGTGTGAGAATAGTCTGATGGGCAATAGATCGCCGTGTTTTATTTTGAGATCATCCAATAAATTATATATCTCCCATTTTCAAATGACTCCCAGGCCTTGTGATGGTTCTATGATCAGTAGATTGTCATATCTTATGGAGATGGCCCTATTTCCAAAGTCTAAGTAATGATTGGAAACAATATCTTTACAAATGAAAATGTCAAATGCAGTGTTGCAACATAAAATTAGACAAGAAAATAAATCTCCTGACATCTTCAGAGGGATATGACCTATGAGATTAATTAACAATCTCAATTGATCATCCTTTTTTTGTTTCTCCTAGGTAGAGGCAATGATTGAAAACCTATAACTTCCATTTCCAACAGATAGATGCATCAACATGTGTGCCATTTTGGAGAGACTGCAGATCCAAATAGGAGCCAATAGATCATATATCTTATTTCAACATCAAACCAATTAAAATGTGAACCAACAATAACTATCTTGGATCACCGAAACCCAGTGCATTAATTTATTTCACAAACATTTGTAAGAAATCATGTACTTCATATTTTTTACACTACTTTGTGATCTATTTTTGTAGTGATTGGTCAAGAATATGGCAGATGGAGCATTAAGTGCAAAATGAGAGATGATCCACTTTGGTCAGAGGAACAGCTATGCAAAGTATTTCTTAAATGATAACACAGTGGAAAGTGTAGATGCACAAAGGGACTGAGTAATCCTTATCGATAAGTCACTGAAAGCAAACAGGCAGGTGCAGCAAATTATTAGGGAGGATAATCAAACCATACCTTTTATTACTTCTACTGTCAGAGGATTTGCATGCAGGAGCAGTGAAGTCTTGTATTAATTGTATATGAGATTGGTTATACCGCACTGTTTGCAGCTTTGGTCTGTTATCTCAGGAATGATATTGCCATAGGAAATGCAATTAAGGTTCACCAGACTTGTTCCAAAGATGAGAGGGCTGCGCTATGAAGAAACATTGACCAAACTGGTACTGAATTCTCTAGAATTTCAAAGAATGAAAAATAAAAATACTGAAAGGGGGAGTCAGGGTAGATGACGGAGACATATTTTGCCTGTTTGTGGAGTACAGATCCAAGAATCACAATTTAAAAGTAAGACAGGTGCCTCTTAGGGAATTGTGAATCTTTGGAATTCACTACCACAGAGGGTACTTGAAGTTCCATCTCTGAGTATGTTTAAGGAAGAAAGGGTGGCACAGTGGCTCAGTGGTTAGCACTGATGTTCAATTCCACCCTTGGGTGACTGTCTGCGTGGAGTTTACACATCCTCCCCGTGTCCGCGTGGGTTTCCTCTGGGTGCTCTGGTTTCCTCCCACAGATGTGCTGGGTAGGTGGATTAGCCATGGGAAATGCAGGGTTATAGGGTAGGGGATGAGTCTGGGTGCGATGCTGTCCAAAAGATCAGTGTGGTCTTGATGGGCCTAATGGTCTGTTTCCACACTGTAGGGATTGTATAATTCTTTGATAGATTTTAGATTGTAAGGTGTCGTGGAGAATTTTGGGTAGATTAACAACATTAAATTAATAGATCATCCAAGATCATATTGAATGAGCTAAATGGCCTGTCATGTTCCCATATTCCTTGATCTATCATTTGTTATTTGATTAATTATCATCAATATGAATTATTTTATCAGGCATAGTTCATCCTTTAGTGGTCATTCTAAAATCTGGCAGATTACAATTTAATTAATTGAAAACTTTAAGCTGTTAAGATAAAGGTAAAAAATTCAAGCAGAGATTTTGGTAAAAATGACTGAAACACTCAACTTCAAAAACTTTTTAATTTCATGGTTGCTAACGTTAATGATCAACTTTTATGGATATTTCATTAGCAAGCACCGTTATCCTATTTAATATTTCTTATCAATGCCACAGCATTTAATTTTAACAATGCATCAATTTCCTTTCATGCTTGAAAATACTACAATAAATTCTGTTTTGAATTTGATTGACACTAAATGTATTCATTTCAATTTGTTGTTAATATTTTATAAGGTATTGGTAGTTATTAATATTTCTGTTGTACTTATTCTACTTGAGTATTGTTTTCATTTGTTGAAGTGCTAAATTGCATTTTTAGTCAATTCGTTGCTGCTCGAAGTAATCAAGCGAGCAAGTGTTTGGTGGATTGGGATTAATTACCCCTATATGTTCATAGAATTAATTGCACTTCTCAGAAGTATAAAGCACTTACACTCAAAACATTTTCCTCGAAAAATGCTTTAAATTAAAGATACCTGGGAATCAAAATGAATTGATTGAGAAATATTTTTGTTTCTGTTATTGATTCATGGTTAAACAAAGTGTTTTGTAGTTTGATTTTTTAATCAGTAAATTTTAAATTAAGTCTCAGAGGGCAATTTATTTAACAAATATCTGGTTAATGATTGCAGGAAGTACTATGTTCAGTTCTACAGTGAAGAACTAGTGAATGACAAACATATATTTTATATATATATATATATATATATTAAGCCAAGAGAGTATTTCAAATTCAACCATGGTCATTTTCAACATCAAAAGACCATTGTTAGGTAAATGTACTGAATGGATGCAATCTGAATGAAGAGAAAGAAACAGGCTGTATGTGTTTGGTGAGTGGTGGGGAACTACTGAGTAAAAGTTCCAAGAAATAAGTGCCAGCACCTGTCCTTTGAATTTGTATTGGTGGTTTTGTCTGTGAAAAGCCAATGATGGTCATGCCAAGTTTGTTATCAATAAATTAAATGTATACAACTATGTGCTACCGAACTTGCATACATCAGGCAGTAATACTAATAGTGTCTGCAGTTGCACCATCATCTTCTAATCCAGCATGATTACTTACTGTACCATTACAGTCTCTAGAGACAGACACAAAGTTACACTTTACTCCTAGGAACCATTTTAGAAGCAGGAGGCACACTCTCAAAAGGATCAGCATAAAACACTCTTCTATATACTGCAAAGGTTAATAAAAATTGGATTGATTGATGCTGGGATATGTCCTGACAATTTAGGTCAGTTCACTGGTATTGAAAAAAATGTGACTGTACTGAAGGTACAAGACAACTGCTGAAGGGTTTGTTTGAATCGATGTTATGTAAAGATTTTTGCTGATTGAACTTTTTATTTTTCAGGTATCTTTTTATATTCCAGGATTGGACACACTGGACTGAATTTTCCCTGTTTTGAAAATATTCAGGAGGTTCACCACCTCTGGTTCCCGACTCCACTCACTGCAGAGTACTCTCACTGGCTTAGAGTAATAGGAGGTGACCGAATAGCAGGCTGTCTTTTATTCAATGATATGATTAAGGATGGTAGGTAACTTCTGTAGACAAGAGGTCGAAACAATGCAGCTCACTGCCATAGTGATTGGAATGAGGTCAGCTAGCTGACAACAGCTAGAATATGAGTTTCCCTGATTGGACCAGATTAACTGGCCCAATCAGGGAGCCTGGCTGATATATTTCTGGCTGGGATTTCGATGCAGTGTCCATTTCGGAGACATGGATAAAGCAGGGACAAGAATGGTTGTTGCAGATTTAGTGTTTCAGTAAGAACAGAGAAGACGGTAAAAGAGGGGGAGGTGTGGCATTGTAAATCAAGGATAATATAACAGTTGCAGAAAGGATGTTTGACGACTCGTCAACAGAGGTAATATGGGCTGATGTTAGAAACAGTAAAGGAGAGGTCACCCTGTTGGGAGTTTTTTACTGGCATCCGAATAGTTCCAGTGATGGAGAGGAAAAGATAGCAAAGATGATCCCATATAGGAGTGAGAGTGACAGGGTAGTTGTTATGGGGGCCTTTAACTTTCCAAATATCGACTGGGAACACTATAATTAACCCCGGTCAGTGTCTGTCCAATGTGTGCAGGAGGGCTTCCTGACACAGTATGTAGACAAGCCATCAAGGGGTGAGGCCATATTGGATTGGGTACTGGGTAATGAACCCAGCCAGGTGTTAGATTTGGAGGTAGGTGAGCACGTTGCTGATCGTGATCACAATTTGGTTTACTTTAACAATGGAAAGGGATAGGTTTTTACCACAGGGCAAGAGTTATAGCTGGGGGCTAGAAAGGCAGTTATGAAGCGATTAGGCAAGATTTAAGATGCATAGGATGGGGAAGGAAACTGCAGGGAACGGGCTCAATTGAAATGTGGAGTTTATTCAAAGACCAACTACTGTGTGCCCTTGATAAGTATGTATTTGTCAAGCAGGGAGGAAGTGGTCGAATGAGGGAGCTGTGGGTTACGAGAGGTTGAAGCGCTTGTCAAGAGGAAGGAGAAGGCTTATGTAAGGATGAGATGTGAAGGCATAGTTAGGGTACTTGAGAGTTACAAATTAGCCAAGAAAGATCTAAAGAAGAGCCAGGAGGGGGCATGAGTAGTCATTGGTGGATAGGATCAAGGAAAACCCTAAGGCTTTCTATAGGTATATCAGGGATAAAACAATGAGTAAGATTAGGGCCAATTAAGGATAGTAGTGGGAGGTTATGCATGGAGTCAGAGGAGATAGAGGAAGCACTAAATGAATATTTTTCATCAGTATTCACACTGGAAAAAGACAATGTGGTCAAGGAGAATACTGTGGTAAAGGCTATTTGACTAGATGGGTTGAGATTCATAAGGAGGAGCTGTTAGCAATTCCGGAAAGTGGAAAAAATGGCTATGTCACCTGGGCCAGGTGGGATATATTCTAACATTCTCTGGGAAGCCAGGGAGGAGATTGCAGAACCTTTGGCTTTGATCTTTATGTTGACATTGTCAACATGCATAGTGCCAGAAGACTGGAGGGTAGCAAATGTTGTTCCTTTGTTCAAGAAGGGGAGTAAAGACAACCCTGGTAATTATAGATCAGTGAGCCTTACTTGGATTGAGGGTACAGTGTTGGAAACGCTTATAAAAGATAGGATTTATAATCATCTAAAAAAGAAAAAGTTGATTAGGGATAGTCAACACAGCTTTGTTTCACAATCTTATTGAATTATTTGAGAAGGTAACCAAACAGGTTTTTTTTTAGATTAGAATCCCTACAATGTGGAAACAGGCCCTTCGGCCCAACAAGTTCACACTGACCCTCTGAAGAGGAACCCACCCAGACCCATTTCCCTCTGACTAATGCACCTAACACTGTGTACAATTTAACGTAGCCAATTCATCTGACCTGCACATCTTTGGATTGTGGGAGGTAAACCCACACAAACACTGGGAGAATATGCAAACTCCACACTGACCATTGCCCGAGGCTGGAATTGAACCTGAGACCCTGGTGCTGTGAGGCAGCAGTGTTAACCACTGAGCCACCATGCTGTGTATATGGATTTCAGTAAAGTGTTTGATAAGGTCCCCACAGTAGGCTTTTGCAGAAAATATGGAGGCATGGGATTGAGGGTGATTTTGGAGTTTGGATCAGAAATTGGCTAGCTGAAAGAAGATAGAGGGTGATGGTTGATGGAAAATATTCATGTTGGTGTTCAGTTGCTAGTGGTGTTGCACAAGGATCTGTTTTGGGGCTAGGGCTGTTTGTCGTTTGTATAAATGACCTGGATGAGGGCATAGAAGGATGGGTTACTAAATTTACGGATGACACTAAAGTCGGGAGAATTGTGGATAGTGCCGAAAAATGTTTTAAGTTCCAGACGGACACAGATAAGCTGCAGAGCTGGGCTAAGAGTGGCGAATGGAGTTTAATATGGAAAAGTGTGAGGTGATTCATTTTGGAAGGAGTAACAGGAATGCAGAGTACTAGGATAATGGTAAGATTCTTGATAGTGTAGATGAGCAGAGAGACCTCAGTGTCCATATACATAGATCCCTGAACATTGCCACCCAGGTTAATAGGGTTGTTAAGAAGGCGTACGGTGTGTTAGCGTTTATTGGTAGAGGGATTGAGTTTCAGAATCATGAGGTCATGTGGCAGCTTTACAAATCTCTGGTGCGGCCAGACTTGGAGTATTGCGTACAGTTCTGGTCACCGCATTATAGGAAGGATGTGGAAGTTTTGGAAAGGGTTCAGTGGAGATTTACAGGATGGTGCCTGGTATGGAGGGAAGGTTTTACAAGGAAAGGCTGAGGGACTTGAGGCTGTTTTCGTTAGAGAGAAAAAGGTTGAGAGGTGACATAAATGAGGTGACACATGTAAGATAATTGGATGGCACGGTGGCACAGCGGTTAGCACCGCTGCCACACAGCACCAGAGATCCAGGTTCAATTCCCACCTCAGGTGACTCTCTGTGTGGAGTTTGCACATTGTCTCTGTGTCTGTGTGGATTTGGCCATGCTAAATTGCCTGTTGTAGGGGAATGGGTCTGGGTGGGTTACGCTTCGGCGGGTCGGTGTGGACTTGTTGAGCCGAAGGGCCTGTTTCCACACTGTAAGTAATCTAATCTTGAAGACTATATAGGGTGGACAGAGAGAGCCTTTTTCCTTGGATGGTGATGGCTAGCACGAGGGGACATAGCTTCAAATTGAGTGGTGATAGATATAGGACAGATATCAGTGGTAGTTTCTTTACTCAGAGAGTAGTAGGGGTGTGGAATGGTTACCTACAACAGTAGTAAACTCGTCAACTTTAAGGGCATTTAAGTGGTCATTGGATAGGCATTTGGATGAAAACAATATCATAGGTCAGATTAGCTTCAGATTAGTTTCACAGGTTGGTGCAACATTGAGGACCGAAGGGCCTGTACTGTGCTGTAACGTTCTGTGTTCTATGTTCTATATCTGATTTAGAGATGCCGTTGTTGGACTGGGGTGTACAAATTTAAAAATCACACAACGCCAGGTTATAGTCCAACAGGTTTAATTGGAAGCACACTAGCTTTCGGAGTGACGCTTCTTCATCAAGTGATAGTGGAGGGCTCAATCCTAACACACAGAATTTATAGCAAAAATTTACAGTGTGATGTAACTGAAATTATACATTGGAAAATTGATTGTCTGTTAAGCCTTTCATCTGTTAGAACACAGTGATAGTTTCACTTCTTTCATCTGTAAATCACAAAACCCTTTTTTTTGAAAAGTTGCATTCTCGAGTTAGCTGTTAACAATGGGTGATAGCTAGACAATATGTTGAAAGTGTTGGTCCCCTGTGTTCTCTGTCTATGACCTGATGTTTAGATTTATTCTAATCTAAAAAGTGAGATAACGGAGTTTTACATAAATTCATGCAGTTTTTGAGCTCAGAGTTCTACATGAATGCATGCAGTTTTTGAGCAAAGTACAATGTAACCCTGCAAGTACAAATTCCCCCACAAAATATATGTGTGCATGTGGGTCTTTGTCTGTGTGTGTCTGTCTATCGGGTTGGGGGTTGTAAATATGAGAACGTGTGTATGTGTGTGTGTGTGTGCTGAGTGCAGAGTGTCTTAAGTCTGTGAGGGAGTGCATGTGTGAGTGTGGGAGTGTTTGTGTCTGTAAGGGTGTGTGTGGATGTCTGTGTGAGTGTCCGTGTGTATAGGAGTGCCTGTGTGTGTGAGAGTGTGTGTGTGTGTGTGTGTGTGTGTGTGTGTGTGTGTGTGTGTGTGTGTGTGTGTGTATAGTGCAATGGTGGTCACCTGTAATGTGACATGAACCCAAGGTCCCAGTTGAGGCCCTTCCTATGGCTATCGAAGTTAGCTATCAGCCTCTGCTCGGCCACTTTTTGCTGCTGCCTGTCCTGAAGTCCGCCTTGGAGGATGGTCTCCTGAAGGTCCGGAGCTGAATGTCCTGGACCACTGAAGGGAACCCTCCTGTCTGTTGATTGTTGTGCAGTGCCCATTTATCCATTATCATAGCCTTTGCTCTGTTTCCCAAATGTACCATGCCTCCAGGCATCCTTGCCTGCAACGTATAAAATAGACAATGTTGGCTGAGTCACGTGAGTACCTGCCATGTACAAGATGAGAGGTGTCCCCACGCGTAATGGTGGTATCTATGTCCACACTCTGACACGTCTTGCAGCACCTACCGTGACAGGGTTGTATGTTCTATATCAAAAGAGTAACTGCCAGAAATACTGACTCTGTTGGCAAACTCTGCATGATGCAGTACTATAGTCAAACAGTGTTCATGTGTGAATGAATGATGATTTGGTGATGGGACAATGGCCTCTAGGGAGTTATTTCAAATGCAAAAAAGGCTGATAGCTTTCAAAATGTCATTGAGAAAGGTCTATTGAGGGCTGGGAAGCAGAAAATAACTAAGAGGAAGCCTGACAATGATGATTGTGCAATGACATTGAGTGATAGGAACCAGCAAGTTGTCAACCAAAAGCAACATTGTGTACCTCCCCATATATGTATGCAGCCATCAAATCAGGACAGATTATCAACCTCCAAAACAATGCATTCATGTTTGAAATGTTAATCTTGTTGCCAATGCCCTAGCTACAGACCGTACAGCTATACCAAATATTGGTATCACTTAGGGTAAGAAACCTTTCCTTTGTCTGGATTCATTATATCCAAGGCTGATATCTGATTGGTCTTCAATTAGTTTTCTAAATATCTACCATTATATATTTCTTTTTTCTAAATAGAGACCACCACCATTGCAAGTATAGTGCAGTTTTGCCTCTGGCAGGGTGGTTTACCTGAAAAGGCAATGGTTATACAATCTCCTATAATGAAATTAGGTATGGATATCATGGTATTTAAGAATCCAACAGACATTTATTACAACTAGCCATTATGTACTGGCATTAAATTCCTCAGGCACAGAAATGTCAGAAGTCATTACATTGCAATTAATAAATATAAGCATGTCTGTTTAAGGTTAACTGGTTTAATGACCTTGAGGCATATTATAGTAGCCTTCACAAACTGGGCTAGACCACATTAGCCCCGAAAGATCTGATACATTTTGATGATAAGATGGCAATAAATAGATCATTTTTGAGAGAAAAGTTGAGTTAACAATTGTAGTATGGCACTTCTTCAGAATATTGGGTAACAACTCTTTTTTTCCTCTAATCCTATGATTTTAAAATATCTGCATTTTTCCCTTGTATCCAAATAATCTATTTCTGTTTGTATACAAGATTTTCAGAATAGGCTTTCTTTCGCTGATTATTTCTACATGCCTTGAAGTATGCATGGTTAGCTGGAAGATTATCTACTTTGACTTCCTCACTACACAAATCTATAGACGACAGACACAAACTGGAAGGATTTGGATTTGCTCTCTATCAGACAATTTTAACACAGGCAGAGAATAAAATTTATCTTCATGCAGCCATGGGATTACCAGGATCAGTGATCATGCTGTGAAAGGAGAAAGCATGTTTGGAGCAGGGCTGATAGCTCAGGAATAAAGATTAATTCCCCACAGCTCTTCATGCCCCATTTGTGCTGTCCTTTGCAAACTGGAATGCTTCCCATTTCTAGCACCAACTGATTAGTAAATGGTACACAGTTTATAACCTTTTCAAATGCATTGCTGTTTGTTTCCAATTGTCCTTTCTAGAGCTTCATTGTACAAGATAATATTTTCAATTATTAAAAAAAGGATTTATTTTTAAAATTTGCTCAGTGCATCAATGCCTGTTTCTGTTGTCTATCTTAAATAGTCCTTGAAGAGGATGGCATAATGTCACCTTGGGGCAACTGATTTACAGTTAATTGGCTTGTTGGCTATTTAGGAATGCAATAAGAGCTGATGATACACATTGGGAATTTGCAATAGATATTTTACACTGTATTGGTCTATGTGTGACAGACACTTCTACGTGTCGGTCGGATTTCTGATAAACTTCCACTGACTGTTTTGGCAGACAAAACCTCAAGGAAATTTGTAGCATATGCACACAACTTGTAAACCATGTCCATCAGATTGAAAAAGGATGCCAAACCATTCTTGTTGGAGGACATTAGCAAACCTGATGGGTTTTTAATCCATTGAGAGCACTTTCATGTGCTGTCCTTTCCAATGCTTCTGCTTCTGATAATGAGATTTGATAATGCAATTTGCTTAGAAGTGCAGGAATAAATCCACTGTGCTATTGTACCTGATGCTGCTTAACCAGCTGTGCTTTTCCAGTGCCACACTTTTTGACTGCTGTGTTGGTGAGTTTGGCTGATGCTATGATAAGGGTCAACTAAAATGTACTTAACACATACAAATTACTGCATTTCTGTGGTTTGTTCTAGCCTTTTTAAAATCAGTATCTATGCAGATAATGCACTTAGTTAGGCAGAATTTAATACAAACATATGGAATTGGAACAGAAGTAAATCATTAGCTCCCTCAAACCTGATCTATCAATCAATATGATCATAGCTGATCAATTTGTTTCAAATTCAACATTGCTATTTACACCCAGTAACCTTTAATTCTTGGTAAGCACAGTAATCAATCTACCTTTGTCTTTAAATTATGTAATGGCCTCCACTGACCTCCTGAGTCTTGTACCACCACGGCTGCTATTCAGTAATTGATTGAATATTGGGAAGGAGAGGACCTTAAGGAGAGCAACCCCCTCCACTTCCTTCTACACCCCCCCCCCCCCACCACACACACTGCAGCTAGTGACCGATTCATTGTAATCCACATCCTGATATCACTCACTGCTGCTCGCCTTGCTGATTTTAGCTCTCAAGTGAGCACATTACTAGCAGCTGCCAATACTCAGCAGTGCCACTGAAGCCAATAAGGAGCTGCCCGATATTCTCAGGACAGAGAGACCCTTTGATGGTCTGTTGTTGGACATTTAAGTGTCTAAGTGGCACTTCATATCTTCCATAAAGTGATAATGTGTGGCTCTTGCATGTCCTCTTTCTTAATTTAGTGTACTCAGGTTTGCATCCTTAATCACTTAAATCTCTTTGTGCGCATGAGAATCACATCTTGAAGTAATCACTGCTTATCAACATGGACACAGAGGAAGGATTCAGACCTGCAGTGCTAAATCAGGCTACTAAGAGCCACAGCATGCAATTACTTACAGCTAAAACAAAGCAGCATTCTCTTGTCCCCGGGACTCGTTTCATCAGTCTAGTTGTGGAAACAACAGCCAACTATTTGACTATAGAAACAACGGCAGTTGCTGAATCCTGATATCACATTGTCCACACAATCACTTCAGAAAGAGGACCTTCATGTAACCAATAATCTTAGAAATTGATATCATTTTCATTTTATTTAATACTTTATCCTTACCTGACTTTAATCTTTGTGCGTGTATTTTTAGTCAATAACCTTGCAACTTTCATTTTAATTGTACTTGACAATAAACCACCCCCTTGTCTTGTTTACAACACAAAGCTCTGCTGCTGGTTATTTTTAAATTGAAATTCTCTAAACGTGAAAGGGGGTCAACGCATGAGCTATACAAATCCATAATTCATGGATCACTTGAAGGACTGATGTGGCCGTGGCAATGGACTGAGTGAATATACCTCCAGGTTCAACATTGCTGGCTGCAGAATAGGAAGATGATCTCTGGCCTCAAAAGAACTGTTGAAGTAAATAAACTCTTTATAGTGATGAAGGTGCAGTTATCTTCAACTGCTGCATCTCGGGAAGAGAAGTTGCATTTATTTTAGCTTAACTAGTATTTTCAATGCTTTATAAAAGCAGAAATAAAATGTTGAAACGTGACCAATAGGGTTCTAATTATCAGACATAAGTAAAGGGACTGAGAAAGCTATGGGCTGTTATGCTTGGTTTTAGCATACGTGAAATCTAAGAGTCAATTTCCCTCTTTCTGTTGTAGCATGAGCAATAATGAGAAAGATCCAAAGAGAAGTGAAAATTCAGAATCACATTGCTGAGAAAAGTTCTCCAACATCTGAAGTAATGTACAGATGGGTAGTGTAGTTCCAGCAACACAAACAGCAATATGTCCCAGCAATCTCCACTGCATGATTCCCTGAGTCTGTTTGCACAATCAGTAAGACAAATAGTATTAGATTACATGAGAACATTTGCTCCGGCCACTCACATCTCACTCAGCCAAACACTTTAACTGAAGAACACTTGACATCAGCTTGCCCAGTTAAAGCTGCCAGTCCAATGCGGGTGTCACTCTGCCACAGGTAATAAAGTGGAGTGGTCAGGATGTGACATTAAAGCAGCCCTCAATTAGCAGGAGGGGCACTCAACACCTCCATCAACATCCACTCTATGTAACATTGGTGACAGTGGGCAGGCCACACATTTTATGAGCACTCACCTTCTTCAGACCCTCAAAGTGGGAGTGCAACCTTTTCACCCATAGAGTACCATCATATCTTGGAAGCTATCATAACTTATCTATTCAAAGATTTTAATGCAATCAAATGCAAACCGGCTTTCCTTATAAGTAAACTACACCTTTTGGCATGCAAATTAAAAGCTTATTCTCAGATTTATCTTCTATAAAATTCTAATTGGCATAGTTCTATCCAGGATACAGGAAGCTTATAAATATTGCTCTGTGAATTGTTGGGAAAAGGCACCTTGTCATACAACGTCTGTCAGAGAACAATTTGCTATAAATAATTCCTGGAATTGTTCAGACCTGGCAAGAACCCTGAATGTAATCAAAGATGATCATCTTCCTTCTTCCCAGTTCTTGCTTTTCTTCAATATTCTCTTGACTAGCCAAAATTATGAAAAGGATCATACCTAAATATGAACAACATTCAGGAATTCTCCAAATCTTTACCTACGTACTGAAAGCAGTTCAAACCTATGAAAAAAAATGAATTTTATGGTTAGTGCTCCCACTTTCTTTTCAGAAGTAAAGTCTGCAGCTCTGACCATGCAGTTCCTTTTGGATTCTGTACACGATAGAGGAAATAAAGTATAATAAACACAATCCATGTTGACAAATTTAGCAGACTTTTTTTTATGTTTCTGAAGCTGCGCATGGTCATGGTGCTCATGCAGACAACTCAAAGAAGAAAACTATAATGTTACCTCATCCCAGATAAAAGCTTCATCACTGTTGAAACTTTGCATAAATATTGCGCAGTTTAAGCACCAGGAGATCTGGAGCAGAAACTTCCAGTAGGCAATGAAGTTGCAGGGAATTTATGTCCTTTTTATTAGCAGGCCCCTATTGTCAAACCAAATTTCAATCTTATAGGTCGTGGTTGATTAATTTTCATTTCTTCATGGACTTTAAAGCCTCAGGTTTGGAACTTCATTCAAATTCTCCTGAAAAATATACATAAATTACATGATATTGGAGACTCTTTTACTGCTTTAATGGTCTACTCTTGGAATTAAACTCAGATTCATGAGATATGACCTACTGCTACCAAGTAACAGGATTCTGTGATTAATTCTGCCTTTTCCAGATACCAGGTTAATATAAAACTGCAGATTGGCTTCATGGTGAATAATTGACTGACTTGTACAAAACACTGGAAATTTTTGAGCCAGTTAGACTTAAAGTTGATTTTACACCATGCAATGGAAAAGTGCTTTGTCATTTAGATCTTTTAAGGGTGTCACAATCAATTACTTTCAATAAAGAAGGGAACACTGCCAACTATATCACTAAATTGCCCAAAAACCTCCATGACAATTATGAATCCAATTTTCCCATTTCTGCTCGCCAGTTCTCCACCGTTCACCTTGGAAATCTTGAACTAAATTAGCAAATTTATAATCTAAACTTGCCTCCAATCCCACATTCTACTCAATTTCTCTAATATCCCTTGCCAAAGGCACGTTCTCACCTGCTGAGCAGGCAAACAATTTAGTGCCACCCTTCTGTTCTGACTTACTCTTCGATATTCACTCTCTTTAAAACATGACCTTCATCTTTGATAAACTCAGTTGATAGGAACAAACCTGCATCCTAAAGCCTGAGTAAAATCTTGTGATTTCATTTTCCTTTTGAAGGTTTCCTGCTTGGTATCAGGTTTCACCATCACCTTCTCTGAACTGTTGTATGGCGAGGCATTCTGTTTGGGATGCCATCTCGTGTTGTTCCTTCCTTTGAATAACTTATTGTTAACATTCAGGCTCTCTCTCCCTTAAGACATTTTCTTCCCTGCCAATATTTTGTAAACACCACCTCTTCCTTATCAACACTGAAAACAGAAAAAGGTGAAAAACTTTCTTCAGAAACACTGAAATATTGACGTATTGTTTATCAACTTAGAAGAGGCCAACACTTTTTCTCCACCTGATAATCCAATTGTGGAGCTGGCTCTGCTGTCTTATGGCTGGCATTGCCCATTTCATTTGCTTTCCCTTAACTTGGTTTTCAAAGCATACGTTTGGAGTTCCCAATCATTTGTAGGAGCTTGACACAACTCGTCAGGTCGGTCCCTCGTGACTTATTTGGGGGTAGGAGGGGTGTTAACTTTAAAGGATTTTTTTAAAGGAGTTATACCTGATCACCAAGAAAAGGGTGGTTAGTGTGAAAGGTTGGAGGAATCTTTTAATGAATGACCTCTCCATAGGATAAAAAGCCCATGCATTGATGTGACCATTACTTGGGCACTAATTCACTACTTGAGGGATTTCCTTGGCCTTCCCAAAGGAAAGCAATTGTATGGTGTCACAGGCTCTCCACCCTCCTGATTCTATAGACCCCTTAGTCCAACCACCTGCTCATTCCCTCGAGCCAGACTGAATACAGCAGTCTGTGCACAGTCTCTCATCAATAACAACATTTCTGCATTACATTGACATATGCAGAATTCACTGGGTGTAATGTAGACACATGTTTTTCACACCTTAATTGTTCAGGCAACTGAGATGCATTATACACAGTGCTTTTTGTTTTATTTTACTGACTACTGAAAGCAATCAAGAAATCATGTAATGTGAGTAACCACCTACTACAGTGTGAAATGGCTTGGAGCAACATAATCCTGCAGATTTCATGCCTTCACTAATTTTAACATGAATGCCACCTTAATTTTTCCTTTTTATTACATTGCTTTACCAAAGCAATATGTCTCATCCTCAATGTATAGGTCAGGTTTATGTCTAATTCAAAAGTGATGATACAATTGTATTAGAATAATTACATTTTTCTCCAAATTGACTAGCATATTGATTGAGACAAACGGGAGCATAAAATGAAAGATTGTATTGTGCAGACCTGACCATCAATTTAGCATTTAATTCTTCCTTATGGACCTGTGCACTTCCACAGGGAAACAGTGTTCTTGTGAATGCTAATGTTAATTCACCATCTCCATTTATGTTAGCAGTACACGAATATAATACCACATCAAGTAAAATACCATGTCATCAATGTGATAAAAAAATCTGCTTTGATAACAGGGTTAGCGACTGCATATGTACAGTGAAAATACTTCTGCGTGCACCAATTTAAATGCAAATTATTAGGACAGTGACTGTTTCACAAAACGTATTAAAATTATTGTTTCTAGTCTTATAACACATGCTATGGACCAATTGTTATGTGCAGTGGCATACTTTATTCAACAAATAATAAAAATGTACAACCTCTTCTTTGACACAGACTATTTAAATGTAAATTATGTGAATCCATGTCACTATTGAAAATACCACTAAAGTTTCTCTCAGTCTCTCCATGTATCTCAAAGAGGATGAAGCAACTGTGAAAAAAAACCTCTTCATGAAATAGCTATCTTTGCAAACTCTACAGAATTTTGATTTTAAATGCAATGCAATGATCTCAAAAGTCTTAAATTGCTTGTAAAAAGGAATCCTCACATCATATCAGAAACACAAAACTTTAACATTAGGCCGACATTCCAATCTTGGACGGAGAACAGTCTGATTTTTTTGCAAGCTTTCTTTTTGTATATTTGCAAAGATACTTTATGATTTACATAATCTTTCACTGATATCCTATTCTGATTTTAGACAACCGATCTACAAACAAAATCCCTAGATTTTGTTCTTTCACAATGATTCGGTCACTGCTCACATCATTAGGTGGAATTTTCTCCCATTGAACTGAAGGGAAATGCTACAGCTCATGAACCTGGCAGACTCTTTCTGGAAACTTTGTGAGCCGTGGCATTTACATCTTGTCTCCAGGTTCCCTGACCAAGCAGGAAGGGTTTCTAATTGCACTGCGATCAGATTGGGTTACAGTGGCTCAACATGACATGAAGTTGTGAGCCTGTGGCAGTACAGTACAACCTCGATTATCTGAACATCAATTATCCAAATTTTGAATTATCTAAACAAGATTTTAAGGTCCTGTAAAAATGGCATTAGGCAACTCAACATTCAGTTATTGGTTAAACAGCATTATGGTGAGCATTGCTGACTAACCGAGAAATGTTCTGATAACAGGCGCTCAAATTACCACTTGTTTATGATCAGATCGATTATCGGAATGACCAATTTTCCAAATAAAATACCCCCTGCTTATCTCATTTGGATAATCGAGGTTTTACTGTATTAAGAGTGGAAATAAGACTTGGGTCTCTCACAATTATCTGCAGCTCCAGGTCCAGAATATGAGTGACTGCCGTGAGGTGGGCTTTCCCAAGGAAGGAGGAGACATGCAAGCATCTACAGAAATGTTGAGGCAGTCAGCATCACAAGTATGAACCTTTGAACTTGCATTTTGTACACCAAGAGGATCCAGAAACTCAGGAGGGTGGGAATGATGAGTAACATAACACTTTCAGGTGCTAAGACCGCACTCTGACTTCCCCAGCATTCTTCTGCATGACACCTCTCTGGAGAAACAACATTCATACTCATTTCCTACCCCACTCATGCTTCAAAGCCACTCTTCAAATAAAGTTTCCCCTTCACTCCTTTAAACGCCAGCCATTTCAAACATACACACCTCTCTCCTTCTTTGACTTGAAGCAGTATAGATGGGTAACCTCAAGGAAGGGCCTAGGCTATGGGGGGCTTTGACAAACACTGCGGTATCTAACAGGCAACATGTGCTCAGCTATCTTCCACAAACTCCACCTCCATCCCCCTCTGCTACCCCAACAGAGGAGTCTGGTGAAGGAGGGGACAATAGTACACATTTAAAGACATTAATTAAAATAACATTTCAAAAATACTGTACTCATATTCAAATTTGTTAATGAAGCAAATACATTGCATCAAGCTATATGTAGTGTATTACACAGACTCAGACCACAACCGACTAATGTAACTTATACCTAATTGTTATTGTGTCATAGGTACAACCTTGGTAACACAAGGGCCTCTATAGTTAAAACTCACTAGCAGCCGTTCCTCGACTATTGCAAACCAAATAGGTCCTTAAACCCAATTAAGGGAAAAGGGATAATGGTAGCACCTTTCTCCACTATGTTTACTCTCCACCACTGTCACCCCTCACCTCACGATTGTCTTGAATATTTAGAAACTCAGTTCCTTCTGGACATATTTTTGTTCATTCAATAAATTGCCATACTGTTAAGGGTTTAGATGGAGAGGAATTTGTTAAGTGTGTACAAGACCATTTTCTGATTCAGTATGTGGATGTACCTACTAGAGAAGGTGCAAAACTTGACCTACTCTTGGCGAATAAGACAGGGCAGGTGACTGAGGTGTCAATGGGGGAGCACTTTGAGGCCAGCGACCATAGTTCTATTACATTTAAAATAGTGATGGAAAAGGATAGATCAGATGTAAAGGTTGAAGTTCTAAATTGGTGGAAGGCCGATTTTGATGGTTTTAGGCAAGAACTTTCGAAAGCTGATTGGGGGCAGATATCCACAGGTAAAGGGATGGCTGAAAAATGGGAAGCCTTCAGAAATGAGATAATGAGAGTCCAGAGACAATATATCACCATGGCTTTGTACATGGGAAATCATGTCTCACAAACTTGATTGAGTTTTTTGAGGAAGCAACAAAGAGGTTTGATGAGGGCAGAGCAGATGATGTGATCTATATGGACTTCAGTAAAGCGTTCGACAAGGTTCCCCATGGGAGACTGATTAGCAATGTTAGATCTCATGGAATAAAGGGAGAACTAGCCATTTGGATGCAGAACTGGCTCAAAGGTAGAAGACAGAGGGTGGTGGTGGAGGGTTGTTTTTCAGACTGGAGGCATGTGAGTGCCACAAGGATCGGTGCTGGGTCCTCTACTTTTTGTCATTTACATAAATGATTTGGGCGCGAGCATAAGAGGTACAGTTAATAAGTTTGCAGATGACACCGAAATTGGAGGTGCAATGGACAGCGAAAAGGGCTACCTCAGATCACATCAGGATCTGGACCAGATGAGCCAATGGGCTGACAAGTGGCAGATGGAGTTTAAATCAGATAAATGTGACGTGTTGCATTTTGGGAAAGCAAATCCTACCAGGACTTATATACTTAATGGTAATGTCCTAGGGAGTGTTGCTGAACAAAGAGACCTTGGAGTGCAGGTTCATAGCTCCTTGAAAGTGGAGTGGTAGGTATATAGGATGGTGAAGAAGGCATTTGGTATGCTTTCCTTTATAGGTCAGAGTATTGAGTACAGGAGTTGGGAGGTCATGTAACAGCTGTACAGGACATTGGTTAGGCCACTGTTGGAATATTGTGTGCAATTCTGGTCTCCTTCCTATCGAAAAAATGTTGTGAAACTTGAAAGTGTTCAAAAAAGATTTACAAGGATGTTGCCAGGGTTGGAAGATTTGAGCTATAGGGAGAGGCTGAACAGGCTGGGGCTGTTTTCCCTGGAGTGTCAGAGGATGAGGGGTGACCTTATAGAGGTTTACAAAATTATGAGGGGCATAGAACATAGAACATAAAAAGATACAGCGCAGTACAGGCCCTTTGGCCCTCGATGTTGCGCCGACCGAATCCTACCTAACCTACACTAGCCCAATAACTTCCAAATGCCTATCCAATGCCCGCTTAAATGACCATAAAGAAGGAGAGTTCACCACTGCTACTGGCAGGGCATTCCATGAACTCACAACCCGCTGTGTAAAGAATCTACCCCTAACATCTGTCCTATACCTACCACCCCTTAATTTAAAGCTGTGTCCCCTAGTAACACCTGACTCCATTAGCGGTAAAAGGTTCTCAGTGTCGACCCTATCTAAACTCCTAATCATCTTATACACCTCTATCAAATCTCCCCTAAACCTTCTCTTCTCCAATGAGAACAGCCGCAAGTGCCTCAGCCTTTCCTCATAAGAATTTCCTACCATTCCAGGCAACATCCTGGTAAACCTCCTCTGCACTCGTTCCAATGCCTCCACATCCTTCCTATAGTATGGCGACCAAAACTGCACACAATACTCCAGATGAGGCCGCACCAGAGTCTTATACAACTGCAACATGACCTCAGGACTCCGGAACTCAATTCCTCTACCAATAAAGCCCAGTACACCATATGCCTTCCTCACAGCACTATTTACCTGGGTGGCAACTTTCAGAGATCTGTGTACATGGACACCAAGATCCCTCTGCTCATCCACACTACCAAGTAGCCTACCATTAGCCCAGTAATCCATCATCTTGTTACTCCTACCAAAGTGAATGACTTCACACTTAGCTACATTGAATTCCATTTGCCACCTTTCTGCCCAGCTCTGCAACTTATCTATATCCCGCTGTAACCTACCACTTCCTTCCTCACTATCCACAACTCCACCGACCTTTGTGTCATCCGCAAACTTGCTTACCCAGCTTTCAAGCCCTTCCTCTAGATCATTTATAAAGATAACAAAAAGCAATGGTCCCAAAACAGATCCTTGTGGTACACCGCTAGTAACTGCACTCCAAGATGAACTTAGTCCATCAACTACTACCCTCTGTCTCCTTCCAGCCAGCCAATTCCTAATCCAAACCTCTAATGTATCCTCAATGCCATACCTCCGTAGTTTTAGCATTAGCCTACCATGGGGAACCTTATCGAACGCCTTACTAAAATCCATATACACAACATCTACTGCTTTACCCTCGTCCACTTCCTTAGTCACCTTCTCAAAGAACTCAATAAGGTTTGTGAGGCACGACCTGCCCTTCACAAAACCATGCTGGCTATCCTTGATCACGTTATTCCTATCCAGATGTTCATAAATCTTATCCCTTACCATTCTCTCTAAGACTTTGCCCACCACTGAAGTCAGACTCACTGGCCTATAGTTACTAGGGCTATCCCTACTCCCTTTCTTGAACAAGGGGACCACATTCGCTATCCTCCAGTCCTCTGGTACTATTCCCGTTGACAATGACGACATAAAAATCCAGGCCAATGGCTCTGCTATCTCCTCCCTAGCTTCCCATAGGATCCTAGGGTAAATGCCATCAGGCCCAGGAGACTTATCTATTTTCATCCTCTCCAATATTCCCAGAACCTCTTCCCTGCATATTTCCAGGCCATCCATTCTAATCATTTGTGACTCCATATTCACGTCAGCAACAGTGTCCTGTTCCTGAGTGAATACTGATGAAAAGTATTGATTTAGTGTCTCTCCAATCTCCTCCGCCTCCACACACAACTTCCCACTACTATCCTTGACTGGACCGATACCTACCCTAGTCATCCTTTTATTCCTGACATACCTATAGAAAGCCTTTGGGTTTTCCCTAATCCTACCAGCTAAAGACTTTTCATGTCCCCTTCTCACTTCTCTTAGCTCTCTCTTTAGATTCTTCCTGGCTACCTTATAACTCTCTATCGCCCCAACTGAACCTTCACGCCTCATCTTTACATATGCCGCCTTCTTCCCTTTCACAAGGGATTCCAATTCCTTACTAAACCACGGCTGCCTCACAAGGCCCTTTACACCATGCCTGACTGGTACATACTTATCGAGGACACGTAGTAGCTGCTCCTTGAACAATCCCCACATCTCATTAATGTTCTTCTCTTGAAGCCTGTTTTTCCAATCCACACATCCTAAGTCATGCCTCACTGCATCATAATTTCCCTGCCCCCAGCTATAACTCTTGCCCTGCGGCGCACACTTATCCCTCTCCATCACTAAAGTAAAAGTCACCGAGTTGTGGTCACTGTCCCCGAAGTGCTCACCTACCTCCAAGTCTAACACCTGGCCTGGTTCATTACCTAGAACCAAATCCAGTATAGCCTCACCTCTTGTTGGCCTGTCTACATATTGTGTCAGGAAACCCTCCTGCACACATTGGACAAACACCGACCCATCTAATGAACTCGAGCTATAGCTCTCCCAGTCAATATCTGGGAAGTTAAAGTCCCCCATAACAACCACCCTGCTACCTTCACTCTTTTCCTGAATCATCCTCACAATATTATCCTCTACTTCTCTAGGACTATTAGGAGGCCTGTAGAAAACACCTAACAGGGTGACCTCACCTTTCCTATTTCTAACCTCAGCCCAAACTACCTCAGATGGCAAGTCCTCTTCCATCGTCCATTCCACTGCTGTAATACTATCTTTGACAAGTAATGCCACACCTCCCCCTTTTTTACCCCCATGTCTGATCCTACTAAAACATTTAAACCCTGGAACCTGCAACAGCCATTCTTGTCCCTGTTCTACCCACGTCTCTGTAATAGCCACAACATCGAAGTCCCAGGTACCAACCCACGCTGCAAGTTCACCTACCTTATTCCTTATACTTCTGGCATTGAAGTATACACACTTCAATCCACCCTTCTGTTTACAGGCACCCTCCTTCGAGATCGCTGCATTATTCATAACCTCCCTACACTCAAGGTCCTGTACCCTAAAGCTACAGTCCAGGTTCCCATGCCCCCGCGGAGTTAGTTTAAACCCTCCCAAAGAGCACTAGCAAACCTCCCCCCAAGGATACTGGTGCCCCTCAGGTTCAGGTGTAGACCATCCTTTTTATAGAGGTCCCACCTTCCCAGAAAGAACCCCAGTTGTCCAGAAAACGGAATCCCTCCCTCCTGCACCATCCCTGTAGCCAAGCATTCAACTGCTCTCTCTCCCTATTCCTCGACTCTCTATCACGTGGCACGGGTAACAAACCAAAGACTACAACTCTATTTGTTCTTACTCTGAGCTTCTAACCTAGCTCCCTGAAAGCCTGTCTGACATACTCACCCCTCTTCCTACCTATATCGTTGGTGCCAACGTGGACCACGATCTGGGGCTGCTCCCCCTCCCCCTTAAGGACCCGTAAAACACGATCAGCGACATCACGTACCCTTGCACCTGGGAGGCAACATACCAAATGTGAGTCACTGTCGCCCCCACAAAACCGTCTGTCTGTACCCCTCACTATCGAGTCCCCAAGAACTATCGCTCTACCTTTCTCCACCCTTCCCTTCTGAGCAACGGGGCCAGGCTCCGTGCCAGAGGCCTGAACCTCGTTGCTTGCCCCTGGTAAGTCATCCCCCCCACAAGTATCCAAAACGGTATACTTGTTCTTGAGGGGAATGACCGCAGGGGGTCCCTGCACTGGCTTCCTCCTCCCACTCCCCCTCACTGTCACCCATCTATCTTGAACTTTCTGAGTAACTACTTCCCTAAAGCTCTGATCTATGACCCTCTCTGCCTCCCGAATGATCCGCAGTTCATCCAAATCCAGCTCCAGTTCCCTAACACGGGCTTGGAGGAGCTGGAGATGGGTGCACTTCTTGCAAGTGTACTCAGCAGGGACGCTAATGGCTTCCCTCACCTCATACATGTTGCAAGAGGAACATTGCACTGCCTGCACTGCCATCCCTCTAAAAAGCTAGCTTTCTTTAAAAAAAACTAAATGTAAAGAAACCAAAACAAGCAAAACGCAGCACTTACCTGCTTGCCGCAACGGGTCTTATTATTTAGGTTAGAGGAGGAGGGCAGGTGGGAGGCTCTTCTGCCGAAGGGACTCGGGTTACTCGCCTGCACGTTTAAATGGAGAAAAAACCCTACCCAGGTAACCTAGCAACACAAGCCTCCGGGTCTACCCGGCGTTTTTTTTAAAAAAAAACTTTTTAAATTTTTAGTTTAAAAAAGTTAAAAAAAGTTAAGTACTGGAACTTACAACTTAAATTTTTAGTTTTTAAAACAAAATAAGAAAAACTAAGAACTGGAACTCACCCTGGACTTCGAACCGGACAAACAGCCGTCACGTAATCCTCCGAGAAACTGGGATAGGATAAATAGGCAAAGTCTTTTTCCTGGGGTCGGGGAGTCCAGAACTAGAGGGCATAGGTTTACGTTGAGAGGGGAAAGATATAAAAGAGACCCATGGGGCAAATTTTTCACACAGGTGGTGGTATGTGTATGGAATGAGCTGCCAGAGGATGTGGTGGAGCCTGGTACAATTGCAACATTTAAGAGGCATTTGGATGGGTATATGAATAGGAACGGGTTTGGAGGGATATGGGCTGGGTGTTGGCAGGTGGGACTAAATTGGGTTGGGATATCTGGTCGGCATGGACGGGTTGGACCACAGGGTCTGTTTCCATGCTGTACATCTCTCTGACTCTATGACTCATTTATCTAATCGGGTGACACGGGTACTTATGTCACACGTAAGCATCTTCATACTCTTTTTCATTTAACTTTATCAGCATAAGCATTTATCCATTTCCCCATAACATTGTTGTCTGCTTTGTCTTTAAATAAACCAATGCATTGGGCTAGGAAATGGGTTTTTATACAAAAGAGAAAACCTAAGAAATACACATGTAAGTGACTGCATTCTTTCTTCACCAATGCTTCTTCTGTTTTTCTACTACACTTCTTTTCTCAGATCTAACCCAAATGAAAGGAATACAACTCCCCTAATGATTCTAATGGTTAAAAATCCAACAAGAAGTTCCAATGCAAAACCTTACAGTAGGACAGTAAGCAGCTGATTCTGAACAGTCTGCGTACCACATCTGAAAGGATCATAGACATTATTTACTCACTAACACATCTTACACCCCACTAAACAGTGAGTTAAGAATTCCCAGTAACAATCCTTTCAGGATTATGAATCCTTTCCAGGCTGACACTAAAACATCAGGCAAGGATTGATAAAGATCTGTGCTTTTTTAATGATTTGACCCCAGCAAGATTTTTCTTTAGAAAGGTGATATTTATACTTCATTGGTCTTCCCCAATGATAGGAAGAAGAAGTGTTCATATACCTATAAATATGTAGAGAACTGGGAAGAGTTCATCACTGACAGATGACTTAATCTTTGTTTGTTTCCCAGTTTGTCTTTGACACTGACTGCAGGTGGTGTACATTTTAGATTTAGTTAGGGGAAAAATAATTCTTTAGTGTACTGTGAATCTAACATTAAGTTATAACATAAAGAAAAGTTACTGGATGTGACCTTTCCTTTTACATCTAAGTTTTACTTAGAACTCAGTCATTACTCCCTGATAGAAACCTACGCACCCCAATATTTTTACATTGATTGTTTACTCAGATGCCCCTGGGATAGATGACTGCATCCTACAAAATGTGTATTGTGCACAGCTGGCTGTTCCTTGTGATTCAGAAGGAAGTCTAAGTTTCTATTTAACAGAATGCATGTTAATCTCCATGCAGAACACTTGCCAGAGGTGCTTTATTGATAACAAACCTATACAAATTTAAGAGCTAAAATCTTTCAGCTAGCTATAGACATGATCTGTCTGATGCAACATATATGTATTTGAATTTCTACTTTGCTGTGTTGAGGGACAGTGAATCAACCCCTCAAATCGTATTTTCTTGAAAAGGAATACTAGAAAGAGAAAATTTTGTAGTATTTGGCCTGTTAACACCACTATGCTATAAAGCATTCTTTAGTCACAAAATAGAATGTACTCACAGCTGAAAAATCAATTACAAATCTCCAACTTTTACAACATGGAGAAATCTCTGATAAAATGTTGTTAAGCTGCCAGTTCTGAGCTCTATCTCTCCTAAGGCAGGTCAGAGAGATTCTCAGTTCTATCTGTATATCAAGAAAGAAATAGTATTCAACAAGAAGCTGTTCATAGAGTCACAGAGATATACAGCATGGAAACAGACACTTCAGTCCAACCCGTCCATGCCAACCAGATATCCCAACCCAATCTAGTCCCACCTGCCAGGACCCAGTCCATATCCTTCCAAACCCTTCCTATTCGTATACCCATCCAAATGCCTCTTAAATGTTGCAATTGTACCAGCCTCCACCACATCCTCTGGCAGCTCATTCCATACACGTACCACCCTCTGCATGAAAACATTGCCCCTTAGGTCTCTTTTATATCTTTCCCCTCTCACCCTAAACCTATGCCCTCTAGTTCTGGACTCCCCGACCCCAGGGAAATGACTTTGTCTATTTATCCTATCCATGCCCCTCATAATTTTGTAAACCTCTATAAGGTCACCCCTCATCCTCTGACGCTGCAAGGAAAACAGCCACAGCATGTTCAGCCTCTCCCGATAGCTCAAATCCTCCAACCCTGGCAATGTACTTGTAAATCTTTTCTGAACCCTTTCAAGTTTCACAACATCTTTCTGATAGGAAGGAGACCAGAATTGCACGCAATATTCCAACAATGGCCTAACCAATGTCCTATACAGTCGTTACATGACCTCCCAACTCCTGTACTCAATACTCCGACCAATAAAGGAAAGCATACCAAATGCCTTCTTCTCTATCCTATCTATCTGCGACTCCACTTTCAGGGAACTATGAACCTGCACCCCAAGGTCTCTTTGTTTAGCAACACTCCCTAGGACCTTACCATTAAGTATATAAGTCCTGCTAAGATTTGCTTTCCCAAAATGCAACACGTCGCATTTATCTGAATTAAACTCCATCTGCCATTTCTCAGCCCATTGGCCCATCTGGCCAAGATCCTGTTGTAATCTGCGTCAACCCTCTTCGCTTTCCACTACACCTCCAATTTTGGTGTCATCTGCAAACTTACTAACTGTACCTCTTATGATCACATCCATTTATGTAAATGACAAAAAGTAGAGGACCCAGCACCGTTCCTTGTGGCACTCCACTGGTCACAGGCCTCCAGTCTGAAAAACAACCCTCTACCACCACCCTCTGTCTTCTACCTTTGAGCCAGTTCTGTATCCAAATGGCTAGTTACCCCTGTATTCCATGAGATCTAACCTTGCTAAACAGTCTCCCATGGGGAAGCTTGTCGAATGTCTTACTGAAGCTCATATAGATCACATTTACTGCTCTGCCCTCATCAATCTTCTTTGTTACTTCTTCAAAAAACTCAATCAAGTTTGTGAGACACGATTTCCCATGCACAAAGCCATGTTGACTATCCCTAATCAGTCCTTGCCTTTCCAAATACATGTACATCCAGTCCCTCAGGATTCTCCCCAACAACTTGCCCATCACTGAGGTCAGGCTCACCGGTCTATAGTTCCCTGGCTTGTCTTTACTAAATAGTGGCACCACATTTGCCAACCTCCAGCCTTCCAGCTCCTCACCTTTGACTATCGATGATACAAATATCTCAGCAAGAGGCCCAGCAATCACTTCTCTAGCTTTCCACAGAGTTCTACAGTACCCCTGATCAGGTCCTGGGGATTTACCCACCTTTAACTGTTTCAAGACATCCAGCACTTCCTCATCTGTAATCTGGACATTTTGCAAGATGTCACCGTCTATTTCCCTACAGTCTATATCTTCCATATCCTTTTCCACAGTAAATACTAATGCAAAATATTCGTTTTGCTTGCAAATAAAGGAAAAATAAGCTCCTGATCAGTTGTCTTGTACTGCAACTGCACTATTACATGAACAGTTAAATTAATGAAACAGTGAGATGTTTCAGTGCAAATCTGGCTTTTTGATGGAACCTCTTCAGTTATCAGTTTATTGGATGGGATGTTGGTGATGAATAATTCATTTGCCTAAAGACAAAAGGATGATAAATTTTAACATATTCTGCATTCTTGCAAAAAAAGACTTGCATCAGAATTGAAGATTTAAAGGCTGTTTTTCAAAGCAGTAATTGACAAGAAGCCATTGTAACTGATGAATATGGCATTGAAAAGCAAATCCTCCCACAAATAATTAAGGTACCTCTGATTTTACATTATAAAGCTGAAACGATGTGCCTCTAATAGGATGTTTTGCCTCACAAGAATGCATATTATCTCCTATGTACAAAAAAAAGCAACTGGATACTGTGGCTTTGAAGAATCCAGCATATTTACTACAACTATTTATTATATATAAATATTCCATTCCTCAGGCACAGAAATGTCTGGTCTAATGGTAAGCAATTAACTTACAATAGAGGAGCATGCTCCTTAGAGAGTTTCATTCTTCAACTGATCCAAGGTAAGATGGAGTATGAGATCTTGGTACCCTCTTGCCACATGCGATAATTATATCATGAGCTTGTCTCGAAGGGCGGCACGGTGGCACAGTGGTTAGCACTGCTGCCTCACAGCGCCAGGGACCTGGGTTCAATTCCTGCCTCAGGCGACTGACTGTGTGGAGTTTGCACGTTCTCCCCGTGTCTGCGTGGGTTTCCTCCGGGTGCTCCGGTTTCCTCCCACAGTCCAAAGATGTGCGGGTCAGGTGAATTGGCCATGCTAAATTGCCCGTAGTGTTAGGTAAGGAGTATATGTAGGGGTATGGGTGGGGTTCGCTTCGGCGGGTCGGTATGGACTTGTTGGGCCGAAGGGCCTGTTTCCACACTGTAAGTAATCTAATCTAATCTAATCTTACATGTATACTGACAGTGAGATATAATCCAACAACATATTTTTAAAACATATTGGGACGAAACATGATTAAGTACTGAATAAAGTAATCTTGCATCCAAACCATCGCCAGTTTAAAATGGGGAACTAATATATTGCACCTGCAATCAGTAGGCAGTGTTAAATGTGGCTTTGCACAAATTATACCAAGAATGTAAGACTTACTACAAAAAAAAACTTTTGCATTCAGTAACTTCCAATATTCCACAAAAGGATGATCCCAGTTCACAGCTAGCCATCAAGTTACAGTAAATTCCAAGGCATCATAACCTTTGAAATAAAGATGTACCCTAATGAAAATATCTAATGCAATGATGCAATATGTTGTTCACATGAGAAAATAAGTCTGTTGATTTCCTCTCACTGTGATCATAAGCTAGGAAAATTAATAATGAATTAATTTTCTAAGTTTGATGAATTAATGCTTATTAAAATTATATTTAGAGTGCTTCAGTTGTATTTTAGAAAGTTATACCCAAAGGGTTTTAATCGCTTGTTGATAATTTGCAAATAATTTGTGTTCATGGTCCAGCATAGTTTTTACATAAGTCTCAGTTGATTTTAAATTAATTTTCCATTGTCATCCCACTGAGTGAATTATATTCCTCATTATTTCGATATAATAGATGCCAGTGGAATGTGACTTAGATTTTAGTTTACTTCGTGCCCTTGTTTCTCGGAACTGTCAACCTCCAAGTTTGAAGTTAGTGCTGAAGTGAGTAAGCATAAAAGGGAGCTTCTGTTAGCGTCACAGTGAAACTAAATTATAAGTATGTAGCAGCATTTTCCCACTGTTTTTGGGACAATGTATAATCCTGTACTGTACAAATACAGGATATGTTGCATTCTAAAACTCATAATGATCAGATTGTAACCAAACTTTAAATGGTGAAGCAAACTCTAACAGCATAAATTAAATAGACTGCTGCAGAACCTTAGCCCATGCTAAGTTACTGAACACAGCTCTATTATGTAATGCCTGAGACTGGAAAAAGGGCAGTCAATCCAGATTGCCTCTCTGAATTTGAATCCACTGGTTTATGCTGGAATGGATGCATGATGGTCACACAAATGGACAATCACGTTCAACTATTTTGTCCTTCCACAGATCAATGGTTGGCCGGTATGCATCACCATGGTGATCACAAGATATTTTTAAAGAAAGTAGTTCTTAAACCTTATACTCAGAAGCTTCACAAAGCTCCCCCTGTGGGTGCTGCTCCTCACTCAGATGTTGGCTATCCTGCTGATGGGTGAAACTTCCATTACATCCATTAAATACTGATCAAAAATTCTGAAAGACAGGCACCTTCTCAATTTTGGGAGCTTTCAAAGATTGTAAACCCTAATAGGATCAGGTTTTAGACATTTTGAGGTCTGTAAGTCCACCTTAGCCGTACCATCATTCCCTCTTCTGTAAATCCCAACACAATTAATATAGAGTCATAGAATGATACAACACGGAAAGAAACCGTTTGGTGCAACTTGTCTGTGCTGATCAGATATCGTTAACTGATCTAGTCCCATTTGCCAGCTAAACTCTTCCTATGCATGTTTCCATCCAAATGTCTTTTAAATGTTGTAAGTATACTCACCTCCATCATCTCCTCTGGCAGCTTGTTCCCTACACGCATCATCCTCTACATGACAAGATTGCCCCTCAGGTCACTTTAAATCTTTCCCCTCTAGTTTTGGACTCCCCTCTCCTGGGAAAAGACCTTGTCTATTAACCCGATCCATGCCCCTCACGATTTTATAAGTCTCTAGAAGATGACTGATGCTTCAGGGAACAAAAACCCCAGCCTATTCAGACCCACCCTACAGCCCTCCTATTTCTATCTTCTCTAAGTTGCCAAGCCTTATTATGGTGGAGATGCAAATTTGCACAACGCGCAGTGTATATCTATTCTGGCATTTTTCAAGTCATCCTGTTGACCTCTAATTGGATTAAGTGAGATCTGGTGGAATGGGCCAAACCTTCACTTCGAGCAGCACAGAATAATAGTCTTGTCCTCGTATTTAAGCTTAAGGTTCTTTAGTATTTGGCAAGTGTCATTATTGAATTTTGCTCTTCAGCATTTAGATATTTCACATGATCTGATAAAGACTATTTCATATTTTCTGCTTGTTTTACATGAGAATTAAACAAATGCAAAATTACAATTTCAACACGACAAACGACTTCAGAAATGAAAGCTTTCCCACTCATGTAAATACTTTGCTGATGTGAGATGAGGTTTTAAAGTTGTGCACACAATAATAAAAGTCTTTGTTCGAACCTCAGAAAGCTCCCACTCACCATCAGAGAGCTGTGATCTGCAATGCAGCATAGTTTCAGATGGTGAAATGAAGTGACATGGGTCCAAGCATGAACAAAGAGTGCTTACCCTAAACAAGGAGAATCTCAGTTGCTTTCGCTTAAATAGACATAGCCTTCTGTAAAGGAAATGTACATACAGACTTGACAAGTTTACTGATAATATTGTGGTGCTATCTCCAACAATTTATTTAATATGTAAATAGTGCATTTTTATTTTTAAAAAAATCAAATCATTGAGGTTGATCCTGTAAACACACACATATACAAATATATAATTAAAATGGTTATTTTCCAAAACAGTGAAATTAAAATAACTAATCATTTCAATAAAATATTTGTTTGAAGTTTAAAATAGATTCATAAACAAAAGGAACAAAGCTTCTGCCCTGTTTACAGGAACAAAAATGTTAAAGTTCCCAGACAAAGGACAATTCCTTCAAACAGGACATGTTCTGACATTGGGAGTCAGTTAGCTCAGTTGTATGGATAGCTGATTTGTAATGCATGGGTTTAATTCACACACTGACTATGATTCACATGATGGTCACATTTTCTTGACAGTGCCCCTCATCTAAGGCATGGTGACCCTCAGGTTAAACCACCACCAATTTATTCTCTCTCTCATTTGAGAGAACTGGACAATGGCAATTTTAATTTTTATTCTGACAATAGGGCTTTTGTTCCTGGCTCAGGAATACAGGGAGGAACTTCTCATAGTTTCAGAAATCTTACCAATGTCATGCTGTCCTTGCAGGTTAGATTTTCATTCTTGGGTCCAAGATTCCGTGAAATTTTGTTTTAGATTAGATTACTTACAGTGTGGAAACAGGCCCTTTGGCCCAACAAGTTCACACTGACGCGCACCCACCCAGACCCATTCCCCTACATTTACCCATGCACCTAACACTAGGGTCAATTTAGCATGGCCAATTCACCTAACCTGCACATTTTTGGACTGTGGGAGGAAACCGGAGCACCTGGAGGAAACCCACGCAGACACGGGGAGAATGTGCAAACTCCACACAGTCAGTCGCCTAAAGCGGGAATTGAACCCGGGTCTCTGGTGCTGTGAGGCAGCAGTGCTAACCACTGTGCCACTGTGCCGCCCATAGCCTGTGATGCAGGCCAAGTGACCCCAGAACAAGAGCGGATGGTGTTGTCTAAGAGTGCAAGTCCTGCTTCCATGTACTGGCACTGTCCCCATGTACTGGCACTGCATAAAACATTGAAAGAAAATCTAATGAAACAAAAATTACCCCTCCAGCCATCAACCCACACACTTCCCATGTCTTATCTTCCTAGGGCAAACCTCATATATTCCATGCCACACTATATCCTTCTGCCTATCTCCTACGGCATCTCATATTCCCTATCCACTCTTTCAATGGACCCTTAAACCTCTATGCCACTCTATCCACTCCTTGCCCTGATGCAAATCTATACCCCTGTATGCACCAAACCAGCCCCTTTGGTGCCCATACTATCATGTACACCAATACTCACTACCTTGGCCTTTATAATTCTTACAATAACCTGTGCTGCGAACCTTCTATCTTCTGTAGCCCTGGTGTGCTTTTAGTTCCAACTTTAGGCAGCCCATCCCCAACATTCACCCACTTTGTTTGTTCATCTATCATAGCAATTCACCTCATGTCAACCAGGGGCAGATGTGAGAATATGTAAGTTTCATTGAATCAAATTCCACCATGTATGTAGATTTCACTTTCTTGAATAAAGTCCTTACATTCATAAAATACATTAACTAGATTTAAGTTCCTTCACCTCAATAACTTGCAAAATTAAACATTTACTTTAGGCACAAAATGTATTAAACTTCACATTCCCACAGTAAAATTCCAAAACTACTTGTGGCTTTTATTCAAACTAAAATTGAAGGTATTCCACATTGATAATGAACACTTGTGAATGAAACAAGTCAAGCTGTCCTCTTTGAGCAGTTGAAATTCCTTTACAATATGGCCGTTCTTTTACTGATTAATAGTTCTTGTACATTTTGACAGTTCCAATGTATGCATGCAATTCTCAGGCACATTAATTTCTAATATAAGCAAATCCAAAGGGTACCTATCAACAAAACGAGGCCATGAATTCTCCACTTGAATTGCCTCCCCACCTAATATGAGCACAGGAGTCCTTGGGCAAATCTCCTGCTAGTCACTTCCTAAACAGATCAAGTGAGAGATTAATTTTAAATTGACAAGCAAGAAAATAAGGTACCTATGCTCTTTTTTCACCAGTTTTATGCTTCTGTTCATGTTTTCTTCCTTGTTACCCTCCTGCTCTTTGCCTGGCTCAACTTTATTCTGTGAAAGAATATATTTCATGCAGTATGTCTCAATAGCTGTCACAGATAAATGTGAAAGTGCTTACAGTGGAGATAGACCTCATATGACAACTGCAAGCCAGCCTGTACACTATGGACAAAGCTTAAAATCACACAACACCAGGTTATAGTGCTTCCAAATAAATCTGTTGGACTATAACCTGCTGTTGTGTGCATGTTAACTTTATGCACCCCAGTCCAACACCAGCACCTCCACATCATGACTATGGAACAAATGCATTTCTCCAATCAGCTCCCTTTCCCTAAAAATTTATTTGCTGTTATATCCTTTGATAACAAGGAAAAATTATTAATGAAAAAAATTGTGTTATGTCTGGCATATTCCACTTTCATCAATTTCTGCAATGCATTTTATCCATTATTTCTGACAGGCTCAGATCTTTTAATGACATATGAGAGAGGTGTGGCTGACAGCTTGTCTGACACCTGCTCATTCCTTGGGTAGTGTTCCTTCCTTGAGTAGTGCCATTCCTGTGATGAGAGTTCAATTAGATCAAGATGTTTGTCTTTCAAATTCCATGTTTCTGCTGGGCTCATGATTTGCAGAGTATGTTGAGCTGTTATTATTTTGTTTTATTTGAGTGAAAGCTATTTCTTTTCCTGCCCCAATACTGCTGCATATCTTTAGCAGGGCACATTTTCTACAGAGTTCATGAATCATACAAATCATTGCATCAGTTTCATATCTGTCGTTTGCTGTATGTCTGCCCATCCAAAAAAGGCCCTTCTTATAAACAGTACATTAACTATACACTTGATTATAGCCACCTCTTTTTTCTTTTTAACTTCCTTTTAATGGTTTTTTTTCTGTATTTCTGTGATGACTGTTTCTTCTCTTGTCACGTGTTTAGCATCAATTGTCAACTGCTCAAAAAATAATTTATTGGCTTTTTTTTCCCACCCGTCTTTCCATTTCTAGCACCTTCTGGTATGTAGGGTCATTGGCTCCTCTATCTTATTTTTCAGGTTACACTTGAGCGTAGCTGCATCTCTCCTCAGCAGATTTGTCTCATACTGTCACCAATTCTAAATTCCTGGAAGACATTCAAGAGACATAAGAACAACTTTGTAATCTTCTACGACCTATTCAGCAGTCAATAATTTTGTTGCCTACAAAATGTTGCAGGCCACTTCTTCCATGTGTAGGAACAACAGTGCAAGCTTTAGACTTGCTTCTGGTGAGATTTTGCTTAATGTTTACTGTCTAGAATTTCAGATATTCATTCTTTTCATCGTATTGGGCTCTCGGAGTAATTTGTCCTCTTTGAAAGGATATTGTTCCATCACAAAACCTCAATCTGACTTTTCAGGGCTTCATGCTTGTGTCATCACCTTGAGCTAGTTTACAGTTTTGCAAAGCTCTTGGCACTGCAACAAGCACATGTGCCTTTCTGCTCTCTTGCAGTCATCATTCCAAATATATGAAAGGATTTATCACCTTTAGACCTTACATTGTCAACATATTGTATGGTGCATAATAATAATTCATCCAGTAACCACTTATTTAGGCTTACTTTGTGTTTAACTAAACACTTTCATGCAAAGTCGTTCAGCTTCTTGGTGTTAGAGCATTAATTTCCTCTACCTGGACAAACTTTTTCTTTGTCTGTTGCCTGCTGAATACTTATAGCCTGTCCTCTGGTCTTAATCTTTCTGCTGGAGCTTGTGCAAAAGTTTCCTCCCTTTGTCAATTAAGTGTTCTTATATAAAGGGCATGGATAGGGTCAATAGACAAAGTCTTTTCCCTGGGGTCGGGGAGTCCTGAACTAGAGGGCATAGGTTTAGGGTGAGAGGGGAAAGATATAAAAGAGACCTAAGGGGCAACTTTTTCACACAGAGGGTGGTACAAATATGGAATGAGCTGCCAGAGGAAGTGGCAGAGGCTGGTACAATCGCAAAATTTAAGAGGCATTTGGATGGCTATATGAATAGGAAGGGTTTGGAGGGATATGGGCCTGGTGCTGGCAGGTGGGACTAGATTGGGTTGGGATATCTGGTCGGCATGGACAGGTTGGGCCGAAGGGTCTGTTTCCATGCTGTACATCTCTCTGACTCTACTGAGCCCAGAGAGTCTCTCAGCATAGCACAAACTGTCATCTGTTCTCCCATTGATACATTTTAATGGATAATTTAAAAAAATTAGAGCTTGATAGCTTTCTTGTTTCTCCACTCTCAGTAGATGTGCACTCACAACAGAATCTCTTAGACCTAAGACAATCCTATCTTTTATAAAATAATCTTTTAGTTATCCAAGCTCACAAGACATAGCGAGGTTTGTCAATGTTATCTCATTCTGATCAATAGTCTAGCTCACCCTTTCAGCCCTGACTTTGAACACCAACTACTCATAAGCAACATTAATATGGCATTCAAAGAATGGCTTCAAAGATTGCAAGATCTCTCTTGTCTGTTTTTTTTTCAGCTGTTTGTACACTCTTTCTCAAGCACTGATAACAGGGGTGCAAATATTATCTGTTCATTACTTTTAAAATAATTGTGCATTGTTTCAGAATATTTTCCCTCAGACTCGAAAAGAAAATCAAATTCTGTTTTGTATTTCCTTTCGTTTTCATGGCAGTAGGAGGTAGAAAATTGAGAGCCATTCCAACTCAACCAGCAGGTCAGATTTGTAAACTGCAGGTGTATTTCTTCCCTGCTTTTTGTCATAATGGCTGACTCTTAGACAGAAATTTTATTCAATCTCAGCCCTACAAATCTGACACCATTTTCGACCTAATAAGATTTAACAGCTGCCACAAAAAATGTGAAAACAGATGAAAAGCAAAGGTAGACATCAGATGATTATGGCAGGTCTGCCAGACATGTAGAAATGCATTTGTTGAAACAATATGTAGCACATGATGGGCAGGTGAAACCCTTTACAGTGACTATTCACTGTTTGGCACCTGATACCACAATGCTGGTGCTGCAAACCTGTTGTGAAATCCAAACCTGGAGTGCCAGTAAATAATATAAATGGCCTAAACCTGTTTCAATAACAAACATCTTTCCAACACCCTAGATAACAAGAGGTGAGAGCAGGAGCAGATCATTGGGCCTATTAAGCTCGCTCCATCATTCAATAAAACCATGACTATTCAATTCTACAACCTGGGCTTTTAGGATGGCCAATTTTTCCTTCCACACAACCAAAGAATTGGTGTCAAATGCTCCTATAAGCATTACTTGATGCAAACTCCTCCCATCATTATGGCAAAGGGACCATCACAATGAGTTGCAAGTTAGTAGGATTAGCTGACAGCTGTCTGCTCCTAGTAACACCAGAAGCTGCAATGGACAACCACAGGCAGTTTGAGGAGTCTACGTACCAGGAGTTCCAGGAGAGATCAGGTAAGCGTCTAAGTCCCAAAATACGGGAGGGGAGAGGAGATCCGGTGAGACTGCAGATGAATGGGTGGTGCTGATGATGAGGATGCAGGAGGAAATGCCCAAAAGTGCCAGAGCCCTGGATTTCCCAACCAGTGTCTGCTCTCTCTCTCATGATCCCTCAGAATCTCCCCTGGTTCAATGAAATCACCTCTCAATTTTACAAACTCCAGAGAAAGCAGGGCTAAATCTCATGATACAACAATCTTCTCAATACAGAGGAACTTTGATTATCCGGCATGTGATTATCTGAATATTGGATTATCCGGCAAAATCGCAAGGTCCTGATACTTGGCTAAACTACGTTATCTGACCAACGATTATCCAGAATTTGATTAGCTGAACGAAATATTCCCCGCCCATGTCCTTCAGATAATCGAGGTTCCTTTGTATAGGGACTAACCCAGTTCATCTTCACTGTACTGTCACAGATGGAAGAATATCCTTTCCTAATTATGAAGACCAAAACCACATTCCCAAGGTGGAACCTAATCAAAGCAGTTTACAATTGTTGCAATATTGTTGCATTTTTGGATGTCAGTCCCCTTGAAATAAAGGTCAAGAAGTCATTTGCCTTACTAATTGCTCTTTGTCTGTATTTGTTAACTTCCTGGGTTTGTCTGAACATCAACCTCTAGCAGTTCCACGCCTGATATAAAAAAAACTGCTTTTCTGAACTTATAACCTAAATGGCACCTCCCCAAATTATACTCCATTTGCCTTGACAACATCAATTTTCAGGTAGAAATACAGTACCTGTATCAAAGTGGCACCTCAAACAATTGTGGATGAAAGCAAACTTTAATTCTTTCATCTGTGCTGCATTTTACCCTAAATCTCTGAAGTAAAACAGAAAATTCTATTCCACTGTGGTATCCGTTCACAAAACACCAGACCACATTAATATTTAAATGAAGGGATAATGAAGCAAACAATACAAGCAAACACCATTTGCATTGCTCACTACCACCTGGGGAAAAGAAAATCTGGTCTTATTTGAAAATTCCATCAAATGAAAACATTAAAATTGATTCAGCCATTGGATCACTGGAGAATTGATCCATTTAACCAGATTGAAGTCCTGGTGGGAAGAGCTGCTCTGTGGTTCATAATGAAAGAAGACATTGCAGACATCACCTTGAATTCATGACCACTATCAGCCTGAGTCAAATGGGAGCTTTAAACAACATATTCTCCTCATGAAGTAAACAGCATTGACTAAACTGGAGAGCGACAATGGAAAAACATCAGACATGGGGTAAAGGAGAAGTATAGAGGCATCATTTAATGGGTAAACATATTTGTTATACATAAGTGATAACAGAGCTTTGTCAAAATAATTATCAGATATCGCAGCATTAGAGGGTGTATAGCATTAAAGAAAGCCATTCAGCCCAACTAGTCCACTGCAGACTCTTTCATTTTTCACAGATTGCTGTTATCCCCTCTAATTTCAAATGCTTATTTAGCTCTCCATTAAATGCCACTTTGCTATTCACTTCAATCATTCCCTCACGTAGTCAGTTTCACATTCTCAGCAACTGTTCGGTCAAGAGGTTTCTCCTGAACTCCTTATTGAGTTACTCGTTGACGAGTTATACAAATGTCCTCTAATTAAACTCTTCATTACAAATGTGGGAACACGCCATACAGGAGTCAGCCTGCTCATATTCTTTGATAGATTTAATTCTGCATCCTTGTAATTAATTATTGCACTATCTCCAATGGCTCCATTTTTTTTGCATACCATATATTATGCACAATGTTCCAAGTGTTGTCTGATCAACATTCAGTACAAGTGCAGCATATCTTTTGCTATTAATTCTATTCCTCTTGAAATACATCCCAAGCCTGTGGTTTGCATTTTATGGCCTTGTGAACCTATGTTATCATTTTGAGGGAATCCGGATCTCACATTCTTTTGATCCTTGATCTCATTGAAGTTCTCATTTCCTGACTCATTATTTTTCTCCTCAAGTGAAATACCTCTTCCATCTACTTTGAAATTTATTTGCCTATTATTTGCCAACTTGTAAATTTATCAATGCTTTTTTTTAGTTTCTTGTCACTCCCCAAATTGGCAATCACCTGCAAACTTAGATATTGTGTGTTTGCTTTCAGGGTGATGTTATTAACAACTTCTGATCAATAGCAGTCCCAGCACTAACCCTTGTGGAACATCACTTCTCACCTTCTGCCACCCAGAATAGGTGTGAAGTGATGTTCCACAACAGTTAATCCTTCTAACCCTTCTCTGCTTTCTGCCTATCCAATCTGTTTCTTGCTATAGATGCTGCCTGACCCAATGTGTTTTCCAGCCTTTTGTGTTTTTCTTTTCAGAATTCCAGCTCAACAGTATTTCACTTTTGCATTGTCATTATCCAATCTACGTAACCTCTGACTTCTCATTGTCTAACATTTATTCATTCAACTATTACTTTGTCTCATAACAATGGCCTTTTGAAAATTTACATAAATTATATCTACCCCTTCCACTCTCTGCTGCCTCTTCAAAAACTTTATTGAAATTGATGGATCAAGATTTTCCATTTTGAATTATTTGTTATTACTTTTGCTCTTTTTTTTCCATTTTATCTTTACAGTAGTGGTTCCATTCTTTATTCCTGCACTGATGTTCTGCTGAAGTGCTTTATTTCTATTTTTCAAATGTTTATATAGCATTAGCCAACTACCAGGCTTCTGACACTACACTCTGGGACCAAATTCTTTTTGTGTTGATTCGCTGGAGGATTTGGGGAGGGATCAACCTAACATAACAGGTGTGTGGGAGCTCTGAGGTAATAATCGAGAGGGATATCAAGTTATAAAGGAGATTGGAAGAGACAGAAAATAGTACAGTGAATAATAATGAGGCACTAATTAGGTCAGCCTGAAAGGAAAAATAATACTTTTGAATTTTTCATCTTTTGCTGTTATCCCCTCTAATTTCAAATGCTTATTTAGCTCTCCCTTAAATGCCACTTTACTATTCACTTCAATCATTCCCTCACATAGTCAGTTTCACATTCTCAGCAATTGTTTGGTCAAGAGGTTTCTCCTGAACTCCTTATTTAATTACTTGTTCACTAGTTATGTATGTTTGTGAATGTGTAATGCATGGCAAATAAGGTCGGTGAGCCAGTTATAATAAAGGATCTTTAAACTATTGTTCAAGGTGGAGTACATTTTCTACATCCTTATGTTTTCAGTCCAACTCAAAAGAAAACATTGATAAACCCTATTCTTGGCCAAGTGAATCAAGTGACAGTAGGGAAACACACAGGAACAGTTACCATTGTACCATAAGCTTTATGGTGACTGTAAACATGGACAAGGGGCAACCTGGAGTAGGGATAATTCATTGGGGAAACCAAATTTCAATGGGGCAAGAATGACTCTCCAGATAAACTGTAACCAAAGATTATCAGGTAATATTATAACTGAACAATGGCCACTTTTAAAGAAGAGATCATTCAAGCACAGTCAAAGTATATTCCCACAAAGGGAAAAGGTAGGACAAACAAAGCCAGTGCTCTCTGGACGAAGGAAGAGGTAACAATTTAAGGTGAAGCAGAAACAATGTGTGTACAATGCAAATGTTGGTGGATAATACAGAGAATCAAACTAAATATAGAAGATCTCAAAGATTAATTGAGAAAGAAAGCTATGTTAGCTAAGTTAAAAATCACACAACACCAGGTTATAGTCCAACATGTTTAATTGGAAGCACACTAGCTTTCGGAGCGTCACTCCTTCATCAGGTGATAGTGGAGGGCTCAATCCTAACAGACAGAATTTATAGCAAAAATTTACAGTGTGATGTAACTGAAATTAACCATTGAAAAATTGATTGTCTGTTAAGCTTTTCATCTGTTAGAATACACTGGTATTTTCACTTCTTTCATGTGTAAAGCACAAAACCCTTTTTTTTTAAAAGTTGCATTCTCGGGTTAGCTGTTAACAATGGTGATAGCTAGACAATATGTTGAAGATATTGGCCCCCTGTGTTCTCTGTCTATACCATGATGTTTAGATTGATTCTAATCTAAAAAGTGAGATAACGGAGTTTTACATAAATTCATGCAGTTTTTGAGCTCAGAGTTCTACATGAATGCATGCAGTTTTTGAGCACAGTCCAATGTAAACTTGCAAGTACAAATTCACCCCACAAAATATATGTATGCATGTGGGTCTTTGTCTGTCTGTGTGCGTGTGTCTGTCTGGGTTGGGGGTTGTGAGTGTGAGAAAGTGTATGTGTATGTGTGTAGTGAGTGCAGAGTGTTTTAAGTCTGTGAGGGGGTGCATGTGTGAGTGTGGGAGTGTATGTGTCTGTAAGGGTGTGTGTGGGTGTCTGTGTGCGTGTCTGTGTGTATGTGTGTCCGTGTGTATGTGTGTAGGAGTGTCTGTGTGTGTGTAGTGCAATGGTGGTTACCTGTAATGTGACATGAACCCAAGGTCCCGGTTGAGGCCCTCCCTATGGGTACCGAACTTAGCTATCAGCCTCTGCCCGGCCACTTTTTGCTGCTGCCTGTCCCGAAGTCCACCTTGGAGGATGGTCACCCGAAGGGCCGAGGCTGAATGTCCTACCCCACACCTTCCCCAAGACCTTCCCCATATCTCCACTACTTGCCTTTAAACAACTGCCAAACCTCAAACAAATCATTGTTCATAGCAAACTGCCCGGCTCTCAGGATAACTCCATATAACCCTGTCATGGTAGGCGCTGCAAGACGTGTCAGAGTGTGGACATAGATACCACCATTACGCATGGGGACACCTCCCACCATGTACATGGCAGGTACTCATGTGACTCAGTCAACGTTGTCTATCTTATACATTGCAGGCAAGGATGCCTGGAGGCATTGGGGAAACCGAGCAAAGGCTGCAACAACGGAAGAATGGGCACAGCACAACAATCAACAGACAGGAGAGTTCCTTCCCAGTTGGGGAATACTTCAGTGGTCCAGGACATTCAGCCTCGGACCTTCGCATGACCATCCTCCAAGGTGGACTTCAGGACAGGCAGCAGAGGAAAGTGGCCAAGCAGAGGCTGATAGCTAAGTTCCTGTTGGACTATAATCTGGTGTTGTGTGATTTTTAACTTTGTTAACCGCAGTCCAACAGCGACATCTCCAAATTATGTTAGCTAAGAAAGAGTAATAGAAAGACTGGTGGATAACAAAAAAAAACTTCAATATGCATATTAACAATGAGGTAAGTAGAGTGGTGGGAATGTTTAGTTGGCTGACTTCTCATCAAACTGCCATTCAGGCCCTAAAATCAACATTGAAGTGGTTTAACACCAGTAGCAGGCATTTCAGTCACAGCATAAAGTACAAAAAGAAAAAAACACTGGCAATGTTGCTTGTGGCCTTCTGGGTAGCGGTGGTGGGGGGACTCCCATTTAGAAGCACCCAGTGCTTAATTGAGACACCCAGTATTGGGAAGAGGGGGACCTGCTGATCACTGTCCCTCTGCTGTTGCGCCTCATTCCCCTTTGATCCCCATTCATTTCTTACTCATATGTTCCAGATCCATTGTAATCCTTGACCTCTCCCCACATGCAATCCCAGCAACTGCTGCCACTTCCCCAGTGATGCTGCCTGCAATGACTTTCTGTTGAGTGGGCATTTGCATCCCGAGCAACCTGGTTCTCAGGGATGGCTTATCATGTGGTCACTTAATTGACTGAAGTGTTGGTAAAATGGCAGGTGTATACAAAAAGGAGGAAGCTTCCACTGGCTCTCAATCACATAGATGAGACCGCCATTGGATTACCAAAATGTGTAAATAGTAAGTGCCTCCATTTATCAAATCGCTTCAATGTGGTAGAAGTTGTAAATTCATGGATTTTCAGCAGTGGTGCACTGCACAAACAAATGTTAATACTGAAAGCTCTGGTGAACCACCAACTTGATCAGACTTCCTGGAACACAAGAAATTTAATTCTGCTGACTTCACACCAAAAGTGCATTCTAAATTGTCAAGTGCAACAAGGTCACTCACTGCAAACATCAAATTTGGAAATGAGCCACAGCACTAAGTAACTTAATCCATTAAGTAAAGGGGCAGAAACAATTCTCAGGGCATGAGAAAGCTGGTCAGTTTCCACACATGGTTATTGTTAATAGGGATATCTAATTTAGTCAATGATTTCAGTATTTATGTTCACTTAATTATTCTTTCTCATTACAGCATTACAGATTTTGATTATCAGATCCAAGCTGCTACCCATAATCCATTACTTCTTTCCTCAAGAAAGCTGATGGGAATCCAAAACAAAAAAAAATTGCTGCAGAAACTCAGCAGGTCTGGTAGTATCTGCGGAGAGAAATTACAGCTAACTTTTCAGATCCAATAACTCTCCTTTAGAACTATTTTCCTCATTTGGAATAAAGATAATATTGAATCCTAATCCCAAATGCCTCAAACTGAATTCTTATATTTGTGCTTAAACTTCTCCTTGATTATTGCACTTACTTCTTTTCTGCAACCTTTGTCTATGATATAACCCATCCAGTTCCCTCATTCCATTGACTACAAGGTGTTTTATGCAATCCTCTCCACATTCCACCACCAAAACTGGTGCTGTGTGCTACCTATGGGATTCACTCGGTGAAACCTCTCTCAAAGATGCACAGTTATTTCTCTCTTTTACCACTTTTAAGAACTTCCTTAAAACTTCCCTGTTTAATAAAACTTTAATCCGAACTCTTCATTTAAAACAACATGAAGAAAAGGCACTTTGGAAGAAGTAACAAGACAAAGGAGCAGAACACTAGAATGCTCAGAGGAACAAAGGGATCTGCAAAGGGAGCTGATCAGGTCAATAAGGTAGATAAGAACACAAACAGGGCACTTGCCTTTCAGTTTTGACTTAGATTAAAATGGCAGTGATATTAATGGCTCATGTGGTACATTGGAAGTGACCCTACTTCTGAGCCCAGAGGTGTGTGATAACATCCCTGAACAGGTTGATTAAAAATATCTAAACAATGATGTTATGTTGAAGTTATACAGGACCTTAGTTTGGTTACAGCTGGAGTATAGTTTGCAGTTCTGGTTACCACTCTGTAAGAAAGTCATAGTGGCTCTGGAGGATGCGCAGAGGAGATTCACCAGCTGTGACTGGGATGGAGCAGTTTAGCTGAAGAGAGGCTGGATAAGCTTAGTTCGGAGGAAAAATCACCAGACCTGAAACATTAACTCTGTTTCCTGTTCACAGATGCTGCCAGACCTGCTAAGCTCTTCCGCACATTTCTGTTTTTGTCTTTGAATTACAGCTTCTGTGGTTTTTATTGGATTAGCTTAGGTTGTTTTCTCTAGAGCAGAGAAAACTAAAAGGGGACATAATTGATGGGCATGGACAGAGTGAATAATAAACAGCTGAGCCCCCTTAGTTGAAGGGCCAATAACAAGGGGACATAACTTTAAGATGAAGGGTAAGTGACATAGAGGAACTCGATGGGGAACCTAAGAGTGAGAATCTGGGATACACTGCCTCGAAGGTTTGCTGAGGCAGGAGTCCTCACTAGCTTTGAACAAAAGTGCATGGGCACTTGGAATATGATTTGAATCAAATGCTGGGAACTCGTGTTGGTTTGGATTAGTTTTCTTTTGTCAGTGAATGTTTGATGGGCTGAGTTGTCTCGTCTATTCTGTATGATGCTATGGAAAAGATTCTATGAAGCACAACAAAAGAATTAGACCTTGAAGTCTGGGAGAAATAGAACAGCAGTGGAAGACAAAAATGACAGTAAGAGTGATGGAAAATACAAAAAGAAACTTGGAAGCAATTGGTTTAATAATTTTTTAAATCAATTATCTAAAAAGTAGAAGAATATACAAGAGTACTGGGGCCCTTTAAAACCAGATAAAGTAATGTTGCAAATGATTTTAAGCAAATAGTAGATACGTTGAATAATTAATTGGTGTCAGGCTTCAAAATAGAGGAATTGGACAATTTAGTCAAGGGAAATTAATGAATCAGTGACAGGAACCCACAAAAGTTGAAGCTGAGTAACAAACAGTTTTAGAGGAAAAAAAGACATTAAATTCTGCCCAATTCCCAGACTCTGATGGTTTTCACTCCAGGATTTGAAGGAAGTAGGTGAGGAAATTGCTTGCCCCTTTAGGTCAGAAATTTGCTAATTATTTCTATTATTTAAGAAAGGTGAGAGAGAAAGAGAAAAATTGCATACATCTGTTGTGAGGAAGTTATTAGAATCCATAATTAGTCTATAATTAAAAACAATGTTCCTGAGCATTTCGAGAAATTTGAGCTGATTGTAGAGAACCAACACAGACGTTTATATAATAGTTCATGTTTAATAATATAGGGCACAAAATTATATAGTGCCATGGGCAGTTATAATAAACTCCCTAGAGGACTTATGCCTCTCACAGAGAGGATTAATGCCCTCAGAAACTGTTAACCAATCTAACTGGCTAACAGCTTCAATCCTGACAACGCTGGAGTTTCAATGCTGGCACTGTTAGCACTGTAGGTAGGTTATGGTAAAATGTCCCATTGATTCCAGAGAAAGTTAAGTGAGGAGACAGAGGGTTTGCAGTATATTAGGGAGGCAGGGGATGGTACTCAAGTGAGTTGGGGGCTGAGGTTTGTATGAAGAGTGGATAGGAAGGAAAGTATTGCTGGCTTTTTGGAAGTTGTCCTGTTCAGCAAGGGGCACCTTCCAAAGTTATGAACCCCTTTATTTCCTGTCATTTTAAAGACTGGTAAAAACCATTGTACTCATTTCTGGCTGGCTACAAAAACCAATTGCTTCATGGCATGGGTAGCAGAATAATGTGGTCAACTGAGTATTTGCCAAACTCAATTGACCTTGATTTATTTTCATATCATGTGTGGGCTATCCGGTTTGAGGAAGCTTGGGAGAGGGTAGAATAATGGTGGTTAGCTGTGAGAACTATATTACATGTCCCTTTCTACTGCAAGTACACTTAGTTGGGTATGTAAAACCCAGCCCAACGGTGGCACGGTGGCTCAGTGGTTAGCACTGCTGCCTTACAGCGCCAGGGACCCAGGTTTGACTCCCATCTCTGGCGACTGTCTGCATGCAGCTTGCACATTCTCCCTGTGTCTGCATGGGTTTCCTCCGGGTGCTCCGGTTTCCTCCCACAGTCCAAAGATGTGCAGGTCAGGTGAATTGGCCATGCTAAATTGCCCATGGTGTTATATTCTTCGGAGGGTCGATGTAGACTTGTTGTGCCAAATGGCCTGTTTCCACACAGTAGGGAATCCAATCTTATCTAATCTAAACAAAGAATCACTACAGTACAGATAGAGGCCATTCAGCCAATCGAATCTGCACTGGCCTTCCGCAGAGCATTCCACCTAGACCTACCTCCCCACCCTAACATTGCATTTCCCATGGCTAAACCCACCTAGCCTACACAATCCTGGACACTATGGAATAATTTAGCATGGTCAATCCACCTAACCTGCACATCTTTGGACTGCAGGAGGAAACCCACACAGACACGAGGACAAGGTGCAAATTCCAGACAATCACCCAAGACTTGAATTGAACTCAAGTCCCTGGAGCTGAGAGGCAGCAGGGCTAACGACAAAGCCACTGGTTTCGAAATAGTAACTATAGTTGTACATTTATGAAAATGTTTATGTCTGTAGTTAATATATATTTCCAGTAGATGTTGAAAATTGTTTCATAAAAGAGACTATTGGTTAAGATTAAAGCCTATGGAATGAAAATTAATTTATTGGCTTTGTTGGAAAACAGAAAGTTGGGATAATGTGTCTGCGCTCAAACTGTAGGATTCTTGGCCTCAAATTTGCGATAATTGTGCTGAAAATACAAAAGGGAAGAGAGTTCCAAGTTTGCTAATGAAACAAAAGAATGATGTTATGATAAATGTAGTAATTTGACAAAAGAAAAATCAACAATGTTCAAGATAGAAGGATATGTTGGCATTGGAATGACTAGGAAGCTTAATCTTACCAAGGCTCCGAGGTTAAAATTTGACAAGAGATGACATAAATCAAGCTTGATATTTTCTGGAATGTAGAAAGTTCATGTTGATTGAATTGATTTTATTTTAAAGACTTGGAAGAATTTGATAGGGTAAGACGAGAGAAGCTATTTTTGGTGCTGGTATTCTATATAGGTCAAGGCGATATAACCATAAAATAAGATACAAAAGTGGGAAAATGAGAAGAACTGGATGTTGTGACTTTTTAGAGAGGAGCCAAGACAGACCATGAAACCAGAAAAATGACACGATGTTCTCCTGCCCCAGCACTGACCAAGACTTCTCTGCAGTCGCTCCTCCTGAGCATTTGCCAGCTCAGCTGGATATGCCTGTAACCAATCAGTTTCAGCAAACGATTTCAGAATTTGGTCCAGATCTAAAGAAATATCAGGCCATTTTTAAAAAAAAAGTCAGAGAAAATCAGGACAGGCAATATGGAAGAGTTGGTTGCAAGGCTGTTATAGAAGCTGATAACTTGAATGTTGCCTCAGTTTAATAAAATTATTCACTATAAATAAATATTCACTGTAGGCATAATTTTGAATATCTGCACGCTAACGACTTGCAGTTATATATTACCTTTCAGGTAGAAGCCATTCCAGGGTGCCATAATGGATCATTATCAATTTCAGTTATTTAACATCAAAACAAAGGTGAAGTTAGGATGGGTGACTGACTGTTTGGAAGAGTAGTGGATTTTTTGACATATTTTCAATGAGCTTGAATTGATTTTATTTTAAAGACTTGGAAGAATTTGATAGGGTAAGACGAGAGAAGCTATTTTTGGTGCTGGTATTCTATATAGGTCAAGGCGATATAACCATAAAATAAGATACAAAAGTGGGAAAATGAGAAGAACTGGATGTTGTGACTTTTTAGAGAGGAGCCAAGACAGACCATGAAACCAGAAAAATGACACGATGTTCTCCTGCCCCAGCACTGACCAAGACTTCTCTGCAGTCGCTCCTCCTGAGCATTTGCCAGCTCAGCTGGATATGCCTGTAACCAATCAGTTTCAGCAAACGATTTCAGAATTTGGTCCAGATCTAAAGAAATATCAGGCCATTTTTAAAAAAAAAGTCAGAGAAAATCAGGACAGGCAATATGGAAGAGTTGGTTGCAAGGCTGTTATAGAAGCTGATAACTTGAATGTTGCCTCAGTTTAATAAAATTATTCACTATAAATAAATATTCACTGTAGGCATAATTTTGAATATCTGCACGCTAACGACTTGCAGTTATATATTACCTTTCAGGTAGAAGCCATTCCAGGGTGCCATAATGGATCATTATCAATTTCAGTTATTTAACATCAAAACAAAGGTGAAGTTAGGATGGGTGACTGACTGTTTGGAAGAGTAGTGGATTTTTTGACATATTTTCAATGAGCTTGGAGGAGTGAAAGCTGCAAAAGGATAGGAAATAAATTCCTAGGTTAAAGCTTTGTAGGTTAAAGGCCAAGCACTGGCTAGTATAGATAAGTCAGCTCAGATTCAATGGGGTTCATTCCAGATGCCAACCTTTGTTTGTGTATCGGTTTTCCGTCATATCATTTCTTATTCTTTTCCTGATCAATTTAAATCTAGGTCATTTGATTATTCATACTTCTGTCATCAGAAACATTTTTATTTATTATATCCAAACCCTTGATAATTTTATCTGCCTGCACCAAAACACTTCAAGCATTTCAATCTATCCCCCTCCTCATCCTCACCAATCTAGCTGTCACAGATACATCTGTCCATATCAGTATGGTTGAGAATGTTCAAGCGATGAAGTCACGTCTTCCTATTGCGCGAACTCTCCATTGTGCTACTACCATGCCAAACAGGATTGAGTTCGAACAGATGAAGAAACTTAAAATTGTGCATCCATGAGGCACTGAGAGCCATCAGCAATATTGGAATTGTAGTCAATCATAACTGCATGGTGCTGCCATTTTCTCAGTGCACAATTACCATCAAGCTTGAGGGTTGATTCTTATTTGTTGAAGTGTACGGAAGATCACATGACAAGCAGCACCAGGCGTACCAAAAAATTAGGTGCCAATCCAGTGAAAGTGCAACACAAGATTACTTACTTGCCAAGTGATGTAAGCACCATGAGACAACCGATCTAAGAATTTCCATGGCTAATGGATCAGATTTAAACTCTGCACCACAGAGTTGTAAATGGTGATGGACAATTCCATAATTATGATTTGAGACATCATGAATATCCCAATCAATGATGGGAAAGTCCAGCACATCAATGCAAAAGAGAAGCCTGACAATTTGGAACCACCTTCTGCCAAAAGTGCTGAGTGAAAGATTCAACTGAGCCTCCTGAGGGGTGCAACATCACAGATATCAGTCTTCAGCTTAATTATATTCACTCAGTGTGATGCCAAGAAATGGTTTATTAGATTCCCCTACAGTGCAGAAACAGGCCCTTCGGCCCAACCAGTCCATACCGACCCTCCGAAGAGTAATCCACCCTAACCCATTTCCCCCTGACTAATGCACCCAGCACTATGGGCAATTTAGCATGGCCAATTCACCCAACCTGCATATCTTTGGACTGTGGGAGGAAACCGGAGGACACCCACGCAGACACGGGGAGAATGTACAAACTCCACACAGACAGTCACCCGAGGCTGGAATCGAACCTGGGACCCTGGTGCTGTGAGGCAGCAGTGCTAACCACTGAGCCATCGTGCCACCCCTTGTCACTGGATGTTGCAAAGGTTAGAGGCCCTGATGGTATTCTAAAAATGGCACTGAAGACTTCTGCCCCAGAACCAACCATATTGCTAGTCAAGCTGCCCATCTCAACTCAATACAAGCATCATCTCAGCAATATGTTAATTGCCCAGCTATGTCCCATCCATAAAAAGGACAAATCCAACCTGGCAGATTACATCTCCAGCGCTGATTCTTGATCATCATTGAAGTGATGGAAAGAATATTCATAGTTCCACAAAGCAGCACTCACTCAGCAATAGCCTGCTTGCTGGTGTTTAGTTGGGCTTCTGCCATGGCCACTCAATGCTGGACCTGACAATAGACTAGGTCCAAGCATGCAGCAAAGAGATGAATTCCAGACACGGAGAGTGACTGACTGCCCTTGATCTCAAGTTAGCATCTGGCCTAGTGCAACATTACAAAATTGGTACCAACTGGAAAACATGGAAAAACTTCTCATTTGTCGGGGTCTAACCAAACATGAAGAAAGTTGTTTGTTGGAGGTCAATTGTACAGTCCTCGGACACTACTGCAGGAGTTCCTCAAGGTAGTGTCCTAGGTGCAATTTCTCCATTAATGACCTTCACTCCATTATACAGCTAAAAGTGGGGATGTTTGCTAGTGACTGCACAATGTTCAGCACCGTTCTTAACTCCACAGATACCAAAGTAGCCCATGTCCAACTTCAGCAAAATTTGGACAACATGCAGATTTCGGCTAATGAGTGGCAAATAACACTTGTGACTCACAAATGCTGGGCAATGATAATCTCCAAAAGCAGGAAATCTAATCACCTCCCCATGAAATTCAATGGCATTACCATAGCCAAGTATCCCATGATCAACATTTTGGGGTTACTATAGACCAGAAATTAAAATGACCAACCATAAAAAAATACCCTGGTGACAAGAGCAGGCCACAAGTTGGGAATTCAGTGGGTGACTCATCTAATGACTCCTGAAAGCCTGTTTATCATTTATGAGGCACAAATTCAGAGTCAATGGAATGCTGTCCACTGACTTGGATGAGTGCTGCTCCAAAAACACCCAAGAATTTCAGCACCATCAAACAAAAAGCAGTATGTTTGTTTGGTTCCTTATCCACCATCTACAGCATTCACTCCCTCCCATCTAATACACAGTGACAGCAATGTGCATCATCTCTGAGATGCACTGCAGTAATTCACCTTTGATAGCATCTCACAAACTTTCATTATCATCTAGAACTACAGATTCTTCTGACACCCACTGCCAGCAATTTCCCCTCAAAGTCAGGTACCATCATGATGGGGAACACAATCTTTCAATGTTGCTAGGTCAAAAAGCTGGAATAACATTCCTAATAGCACTACAAGGACACATGTATCACCTGGACTGCAATAATTCAACAAGTCAGGTCGCCACCACCTTCTCAAGGGCAATGAATGCTGACCTGGTAAATTACATCTGTGTACCATTCACTTGTGACACTGCTGCTGCTACAGCTAATTAGCTTGCTAAAGCTAACTGTCAAAGTTCACTCTTGAAACTGTCCATGGCTCTGGAACACCATTATAGTAGGAATCGGATCGTTCAGTATAGTGAAGAAAGTAAGAAAATAGAAAAAAAAGAAAAATCATTAGTTTCAAAAATGCTTCTGCATTAAGGCAGAACTTGATATATGTTTTGAAGAAATATAGGTATTACAAAATGTTATTCTAATCCTTTTTGAGTTAAATAATAGTCTAATTCTCGCATTTCTCCATTCAAATCTAAAAACCTTGTTGTCAGTTCCTTCCCTGGACTGGTGGAGCTGCTGACCAAGATGTATCCTTTCCAAAAAGAATCTGTGCTGTAAATGATCAGGTCTATAAACAATCTAAGTGCCCTCGAGAAGGTGGTGGTGAGCTGAATGGGCCAAACCGAAAGTTGATCTGCAATGTAGAAAGAATCCCAGCTTTAATGCCTGTGCAGAGCAGTAACAGAGGCTCAGTGTTTCACTTCCATTGTAGACGTTCTTGGATTGTCCCAGATTTGAAGACTATGTCCCACCTTGTGGAGTCCCGGTCAGAAAAAAATAACATAATAGTTATGCTCCATTTTGGGGGTCTACAAATCTTAAGTGGTTTCTTCTCTCATTCTGGGTTATTTATGACAGGGTGCTATTTTTCTTGTTATATCATTTGTTTTCTTATGCATACATGGCACATCTTGACATATCAGCACTTTTACCAGCAACCCACAGTGTTAGCAACAACCTCCCAATCACCCTCCCCATTCCCCACCAATAGCTCCCCCTTCCCCCAACCTCTCCTTTTCGTGCTGCCTCTCCCCAATCATCCTTGCAACAGCATCCTTGCAACTCCTCAATCCCCTGGCTCTTAATAACTCTGACAGGACCACTCCCACAGCCATGTCCAAAGCCAATCACTTAGTTTTTGTTTCCCTCACGAGGTAGGCAAATGGTTTTAAGATCCTAATCAGAGGAGATAAAGAAAGTATTGGCTTTTCTTGTCTTACTTCAATAATCAGGTCTCAATGCACCTTATAAAGAGCAACTTGACTTCAGTGTTCAGAGTTTCCAGGTAACTTTAGACAATCGTGGTGAAATAAATAAATGGTCAACATAAAACATAGAGTCATAAAATCATAGAGATGGACAGCGTTTCAGTGGCTCAGCTGAACCAGAATATAGAAGAATAAAACATCAATGCATTTAAGTCAAGGTGCTCTTGAGATAAATCCAAGTTGATAAGAAGCAATCAAGATTGACTTTCCTTTTGGACACTAAGGCTTTCACAATAAAGTCATATTACAGAGGTGAGCTCGTAATCCAGAAAAAGATCATTGCCTTTCTTTCCATAAATGAAATCAAATCCATCAGGTACGTCCAATCTGTAGTTTCATTAAACATTAGGATTAGAAGAATAAACTTAATCTTGAATGCTTCATTAAAGCCAGAAGGAAAGCTCCCTGGGAAGCACTGAACGTCATCTATTCAATTCCTTTCTCAGAGACGGAACGATGACAAAGCTGATGTGTTTACAAAATTAAGCTTTTGGAAACACAACTCCTTGATATATTTGCATCATCATCACTTCTTTGGTTGCACTCTGAGCTGCGTTGTCTTTTTAATTTACTAGTTTATTGTTTTGTTTGTGATACAATTTTTAAATCTGTTTTACAGTTCTTGTGAGGCAAACAACAGGTCATGGTACTTACTTGTGAAAAATCCAGGGATTGAATGTTACGCAATGAGTTAAAATTGGTGGTTAGTGTCATCAAGGGTTGTTGCAGGACCCAGACCTTTACATTTTTTTTAGTCCAAATACAAGAGGCATTAACTCAAACACGGAGCCCGATTCTTCGGAATACTACAAACCTCAGAACTTGGTAAGGGAATTCTGGATAGTGGATAAAGGCATTCTGGTTTTTAAAATGAAAACAAAGGGAAAGGTAGCAGAAGATGGAGAGACCTGATCGCTGAGGTTTACAGGCACTAATTAAAATCAGCAAAATAAAAAGTCAATTTTAAAAGAGGAAATTCATTTTGTTAAATGCAGTTGAAAGATGTTCCAACAACTCAAGGCTAACACCTGAAGCTAGATATGGAATATAAGAGCAAAGCTGTGGGGTATGTGTTGGGTGGGGAGAGAAAGCCTGAGAAAGTCCAACAATATTCTGACCATTATGTCATGTGAAACATTTTGGAAAGACACCAAGGCCAGTTAAGTGGAATCACCTTCACTCATAGGATGGTATCTTTTATCTTAAAGATAAAAGTTCCATTGGTTATTGCACGGGAAAAAAAAACTCCTCAACTATTAATCCACAGTAGCAACTTTTCCGGCTGTCTCACAGTACTCTGTGCAAAATTCCATGGGTAGACAAACATCGATGGGACAGCTGCAAAAAACAATCAACAAAACCTGCACTACTAATAGTATTCCAGCTGTGGTCTATGAATGTATGTGTCCAGCTGATCTCCGCTGGTACCTTGTGGTATTTGCTACCTTTACTAGTATGTGGTACTGATTAAGGGCTGTTTTTCCCACAACAACTGAGGTTACCTCAAAGATTTTTCCTTCTTAACCTCTCCCCTCACTTCAGGCATCTTGACCTTCAGACTAAACCATCATCAGTCATCTCTCTCTAACAAGAGAGTAGCCTATTGTCTGGATCAACTATGGCAACTTCAATTCTATTTTGTCTTTGCTTTGTCTTAGGCCTAGCTGGTGATTAGCGGTGGACAATACATCACTGTAGGTTATCTATAGAAGAGTTATTATTCTTAAATAAGAGGCATGTCCATTGCAATGATACAAATGAGTAAGATGACTGTAATTAGTCAGTTAAAAATCACACAACACTAGGTTATAGGCCACCAGGTTTATTTGGAAGCACTAGCTTTCAGAGTGCTGCTCCTTCATCAGGTGGTTGACAACATGATGAAAGCTAGCACTTCCAAATAAACCTATTGGAGGTGCTGAGTGATTTTTAACTTTTACACCCCAGTCCAACATCAGCACCTCCAAATTTTAATTAGTCAGGAAGAATTACTAGTGCCTGAGGACACTGGAAGAAAAACATTTACTCCCCACATCCATAGCATAAACTCAGTGTCTTCACCCACAGATTTATCAATGTGACATCAGTACAATCATATAATACTAATAATAACTCCTATAGAATTATTACCTTATGTAAAATCTCCCCACAACCTTTCTTTCCCAGAATTAACTCATTCTACAATCATAAAATCATCAAGTATAATATCATATACTGCAATACACTTACAACTAACACATCTCCTAGAAGTCTGATTTCAAATGCGGTGGACTGAACTTTTTCACACTTTGCCAAGAATGCATTTGCTTCGTCTTTGGAAAACTGTAGATCTTTTGCTCGAGTACTATTTACCCTGGTTCTGAACTATGCATCATTTCTCCATTGCAGGATCTGTTGTTTCTCAGGCACACTTTGGAAAGGATATAATTCTTTATATCAACAATTCTTGTCGATTACAATTACTTCATGTGGTGGAACTGCAAAAATCCCAAATTTCCTTCCTAAAAGATAGCTGTTCTGTTGAAAACTCCAGGAATTCTGGCAATTGCTTACAAATTAGGACAAGTAATCTCTATTCTTCAGTATCCTGGATGTTTACACCAGTCAGATGTTTCCTGATTGTGCCTGGTCTGACTTTCAAGGACTCACATACAGCTTACATGTCACTGGTTGTTGATCAGGCTGGGCATCATCAGTGGCCCACTGTTGCTGTTTGACTGGTCAATTAGAGGTTTGCATACTCAGTTGTGCTGCTCACTCAGCATTCTGTTTCACCAACATTGACTCATCTGTTCTAAAACATTTTTAAAACAATTTCCACCATCCAGTGAAGTCTGTAACTTCCCTCAATGTTAACAATGTTGAAGAATTGTCGTGTGCGAACACGTACTTGCACTTGATTCCTTCTTCTTGTTTGGGTTCCACCAACAGGCTTGCAAGCCCAAAGAAGTCTTTTACTGGTTACCTCTTGACTGTTTTGATCCTGGATCAGGGTTTGAGCAGGCACTTGCTTGTGGATGAGCCGTTCTCTGGCTGGTTGTTAATTTCCATCAAGCTGAGATTGAAGCATGTGTATTGGCTCAAATGTGAAGTTGGTTGATTTCAGTAGAATGGTGATAACATAAAAATTACAATTATCCACTAATGAGTAAACAATAAATGGGCAGTAAAAACTTTTATCCTTTCAGGGAAAAAAAACTTAACAGGAAAAGGGATACATTGTTAATAAGGGAATTTAAAAATGTGAGATCAAGGATAAAGTTGTCCAAAAAATATAAACCTGAGCATTCAGAAAATGGGAGTTATTGAAGAATAAGATAATAGATCCTGAACATAAAATAGCAAGAGACATACCATAAATTATAAACCCCTCTATGGTATGTAGAAATGAAAAGATTAACAAATACAAATATAAATTTATTACTGGCAGAGATAAGAAAATGTGTGATAGGAAATGGTAAAATCACAGAGCAGTTGAGTTGTATTGACTTTTGGAGGGATTTTTGCCCTGGAGCTTTGAAAAAATTATTGTCATATCTTACCAAACATACCTCATTAATTCTCATGTTGTTCCTCTCACCCATACCTAGCCCCACCTTACCATACGGCATTCCTAGAACAACTCGGTGGATATCTGCCAAAAGGCCAGCATCTCTGGCACCCATACCACTTTTCAAAGACCGCTGAGGACCCAGTCAGGCATTTGCAATCCAGTGTTTTCCTTCGCTGGCAATGTAATGGCACAGCAGCACCACTGCTCATACTATATAGCTGACACTTGCTCACACGTACTACCCCCTTCTCTATGGCTCATCACTGTTTACCACCAGGTCACACCCTCTCTGTCCTTAATTACGTCTATAAGACCTTTGAAGTCACAGCTACTTTGTTGCAACGCTCGCTGGAGACTACAGTTTGTCATTGTCCAGTAAGGGAAAACCCCATATGTAAAAGAACGCATACTATTCTAAACGTGATCTTTTATTTACAGACAGCAAAAGTGAGCATAAACAATCGAGTAGATGCTGCAGTTCATTCCCACAATGGAAAACAAGTGCTGGCATCATGACCAATGACTATTCTATGCTCCTTGATTGTCTCTTGCATCTCGTCTACTCATGTCAATCAGGTGCTGCCTGTCTTGTAGCTTCTGAAGCAGCTGAGCTCTGTCATGACAAAGAGAACTCCCTCCTCTTCAATGTCTCCCTCTTTAAAGACTGCTCCCATTCCCTGGCTCCTCAGCATCTATCACATCATCCCTCGTTGCCTGCTCCAATTGTGCAGAGCACAGCATACTGGGATGATGCGGCATACTCTATCTGGTCTACACTGGAGCCCCTCCCCGCAACCCATGATCTTTCCAAGCAGTAGAATGCCAATGTCTTCAATATGTGTCCCATTGTGGCCTTGATCACAATCTTTGTACCAACTTGATGAAGGTGCTGCATTAAATGAGTAGCCATTCATTATATCAATAAGGAGCCTGCTGCACGATGACCCCCTTGCCTTCCCAGAGCCATACCCATCATTCAGGTTTTGATTGCACTCTGATTCCAACTGCATACTTACACTCCATATGATGAAGCAATCTCCCTCTCCTCCCAGAGCCTCCTGGGAAATTTCATAAGTGATGGGATGCCGTCACCCTGCATTTAGCTCTTTTCAAATAATTGCCTCTGCTGTACCAGTGATACAGAAGTTAATGTTTGATTTTCAAGCATAAATGGGGCAGCGCAAATTGTGTTTGAGCAAAACTTATTGAGGAACAGAGGGTCATGGGGATTCATATGTCAAGCTTCTAAAGGTGGCAATATGTAGGTGAGTAGTCAGGAAATAATCTTGGGCTTATAAACAAATCTGCTGGACACAAATGGAGGATACTTGCACTCAACCCTCATTTCAATGTTGAAATAAATTATCACACTAAAGTCTAGTCACCACACTTTCAAAAATATGTGAATGTCCTTGAGAGGAGATTTACCAGTGGTTCCAGGAATGAATTTGGATACAAGTTGGGATTGGAGTAAGAGGAGAAGCCAGGGTAGCTTCTACCTGGAATAAACAAGATTGTGGGAGGGCTGATAGAGGTGCACAGGTTATAGCAGGTTTTGATTAGGTAGACAGAGAAAAGCTGTTGTTGGCTAGTAGTTCTATAGCTAGTGGACTCAGATTTAAGGTTTTATGCAAATCATATAAGCAAGATATTATTTTTTAAAAAGAATTCTATTTCACAGCATATGGGTATAATTAGCAAATCCCATTTTTTTTTATCTTGATAAAACGCAGTGGTGGAAATGGCACAGCAGGTCAGGCAGCACCCGAGGAACAAGAGAGTCGACCTTTTGGGCACCTCTCTTTGCTTTTCAGCATCTGCACTCCCCAGCATTTCCCAGTAGTTTTATCTTCCTTCATTAGCCTTAGAAAAGTAATGGCCAATCACTTTTGTGATGTGTGGAGCTACTTTTTTTTACTCAACAGCAACATCCAGGAACTGGTTGCCTATGGCAATAATGGAAGCAGAGACAGCTCAATGATTTCAAAAGGAAATTAGGAAGGCACTGGAGGGAATTAAACCTCCAGGAACATAGAGATGGGCTGAGGAAAGAGGATTGAATAAATTGCTTTGTTGAATTCTAACATGACTTGGTGGATTGAGTGGCCTCCTTTTCTATCTTCTGTGCACTATTTTATACTGTCTCCTAGTGCACTTGAAGGTGAGGACCTAATTAAATTCAATGGTGGGTCCCCTCTCCTCAATCCACTCACTCCCGCCTTCACCCCCACTGCAATTATATTAATGTTCGGGATGGCATTTGTGTGGAGTATGAGTGGCGCAACTGAAACTCTTAAATGAGCAAATAACTCCCATTTGAGAGCTATATCTTGCTGCCGTTGTGATTAAACCAACAGCAAAAGAGGCACATTTGAAGCAGCTAGCCAAGTAAATCTTTCTGTGTGGGTCTGTGGCAGGCAGAAAGAGGTAACTCCTTGATGGGTCCCTGAGCCCATCTGAGGTTTTAATCCATCCTTGCATTCTCCCACTGGACTCTCAAACCCCTCCAGCCAGCATCCTCCTCATGTCCTTGTTACCTTCACTCTGCCAGTTAGGTATCCAATGAGTCCCCACTCTTGATACAATATCACACTCCAAAAGTGTTGGAGTGCTGCAGGCCTCAACGGCTATCGGTGTTGAGGTGGGCTCAAAATCCCACCCCTGTCCATGAACCAGGACCTGTTAAACCATGCTCAAGGAGAAGGAAATCTGACAATTCATAATTAATCCAATGGCTCTATGATTTTGAAAATCAAAATGAAAATAAACAAATAAGGAAATCCGAGGCAGTCTCTGCTTCATTATTTAATCTTGTTTAGCAGAATCCTCTCCAGTCAGGTCCTGTAATCTCCCCTCCTTTTCCTTCCTAAAATTCATTATTCTGTGCAGCCATGCCATCACAATAAATATTTCAGCAATAATCAATGTGAAGGTAAGGTAACTGAGTGGAATGCTGCTGACAGTTAATGTCTGAAATGCAGTTCAGTCCAAAGTTACATCATAGCACTAAACATATGTTGATGACATATTTGCTATTTATACATAAAGATATTAGAGTCTGGATCATATACACCTTGAAGAAAAAAACATGTCATAATGAGCTTCTCATGTCCTGAGATATCTTTCAATATTGCTGAAATAGTTGTTCGTACATGATAGCAACCAAAGAGGTCTTTCAAACTAATTAGAGTCACCATGAATTGATAGCTGCTCTACTTGAGTCAAAACCCTATTTTCTACTCCATTCTGTAATTTCAGTGAAATTACTTGCATAATTTTAATAAATGTTGCCAGTTCCGTGGGAATTTGTTTGATACATTTAAACATCTTCATGGTTGGAGTCATTTGACTTAAAAATGTGAGGAGTATTTAATGAGTGTTCAATCTGTCAGTGTCTCTTTTACACTCTCAGTTTTACTCAGGTCTGATCTCAATAAAAGTCTGTGCACATAGTGAATGGGAAATGTATAACTTACATTAAAGTCTTCTACATGCAAGCTCTGTATTACATCAACAGGTTGGGGGTTCGTCAGCTCAGCTGGCTTGACAGAGTGATACCAACAGTTCAGGGTCACATCCTGCACTGACCGGGTGGGGGTAAGGGGGGGGGGGGGGGGGGGGGGGGGTGGGAAGGTAGAACAACACCATGAAGGTCCCACCCACTCAACCTCACTCCTTCCCTGGCTCTCAAATTTACCTAACCGCTAGTCATCTCTGTCATGAGTGAGTAGCCCTCTAGGATTATGGCAACTTTACTATGTTGCATCTATAGGTATTGTAAATTTATGTTTTGTTTCTCACCTAACTCTTACTGTTTAAAATCTAAATGAGTGTGAAAGGCACAAATCAGCAACAAGAGGTATTACAATAGTAGTACAGAAGGACAGAAAAATGGACCAATAAATTTGGTGTGTTAATTGTCTGTTTCTTGAGTTGGGGATTATTAACTGAGAATTCACATACACTCCCATAAAAGAAACAGTTTGCAACTGTAATGGTTGCACTTGAATGTTTGCATGTTTGTAATGTACCTTTTGAGATCATTCTAAATTGTCTACAGATTAGGCACCAGTCCTATCTTTCACCTCCTGCACACCATTACCTTACACACGGCATGTTATGTCACATTTTTCTATCCCTAAAGACAGAGCTTGATGAATGCAATTCACTTGTTGACAGGTGGATTAAAAACTACACATCTGCAATGACTTGAACGCATTGTGGAATCCATCAATCTTGGTCTGCTGTTCAGTGACTCATGCAACCAGAGATAGGACACAGTTACCCAACAGGCAAACCTACCTCCCAAGATAGTCCAAAAGGAATGCTTGCTTGAATGATGCTGAGGTGAATCTACAAGGAACAAAAAACAAAGCCTGGTGCGATTTTCCTGCGATGAGTAAGATTTGATTTATTAGTATCGGACATTATCTTCTCCTTTCTGCTTGCTTCAAATCTGATGGTCAGGGCATACAATTGTTCAATTATTTGCTGCCATATTTTAATGACTTGAATTTGATGGCATTTCTTTCCATGTTGTTGTGTTGGCAATGACAAAAGAAAGGCTGTGTTATCAGAAATAAAATTGACAAGATTTCACTCTGTTGCTCATCCTATGTATAGGTAAATAACGGAAGCTTGAAGCTTCTCGAATCTAGTTGTCTGAAAAGTGGCAATTTGCAAATCACGTGAGCTTTGTGAATTCAACAATATTAAATTTGCAAAAACACTTTATCTTCATAGTATTGGCTTTGTGCAAAAAGAAACATTAGATAAAAATGAATGACTCTCCCCTAATTTTAATTGTGGGAGGCTATGTTTGCAGTGTAGAAAGTGTTGGGGTAGGGATCCACCTCACCGCCACCCCAACATACTCTTAATTATGTTCAAGACAGGAAGAGCTGAAGATAGCCTTACCAGAGGTCAACTGAGACCCTTAAATGGTCATGTTTGGGCCACTTAAGGGCTTCATTCTTCCTCCACTGTTAGTTGTCAAGAGGGAAGAGAGGGGCTTCTCTCATAAACATTTGAGGGGTTTTGCATGGATCATGGACATGGCTGGCACCCACAAAATTTCTGGTGACACCTTCCTCCCCTACTGCAATCAGAAGTTGTATCCCTGGGAAACCATCCTGCCCCATTTACTTGTCTCGGGAGGATCTATTGTTGATCATTTGGGTAGGCCTCACTGCTATAACAGCAGTGGCCACCACTCCGACACCAATAAATAGCTGCAGTTTTGCAATTGTTGAAGCGTTCATCTACACAAGGCAAGGAACTTGCTATTCAAGTGCAACAATTCACATTTAATGACCCAGTTATTCCGATGGCCAGAGATTCCATTACAGACTAGAACTGCATTACAGAAGGGCCCTGTACAGGAATTTACAGTGCACAGGACATCTCAAGGATAAAGTGGATACATTTTAATAAAATCAGGGTTGAAAATGGAATTTTTTCACCCTGACTGGGATATATAGGCCAATAGTTTTCAGAGTTGATATTTTAGAATGTTTATGGATGTAGGAGTGTCTCCTTCATAGCAATAATGTTTTCTTTTGTTTGTATTTAGAAGCAACCACATTGTGCAAACATTTTAAGTGCATTGATTCATTTGACAGTATCATTGTGTTTGGACTGTTCTTTTTTTATGGATTAAATGGCAATAATAATTTCAGAACAAAATTATGATTTAGCCCCTTTATTCCTGAACAAATGATTTCTGCAACAAAACAATGTCATCTAATTGCACTTAAAATGCACCAATTACTTTGTAAAATAACTTGCAGAATAGAAAACAGGCAGACATCTACTTTTTCTATTAGTTTTTCTTTTCCAATCTTTACTTAAAAATAATTAAATTGCTATTTTCTAACTCATGCATTGATAGATCTCTCAAAAGCAGTTTAGGTTCAAACCGGTTGGTTGGTTTTGAATTACTAAAGCTGATAAGTGGATGTTTTGTACAATGAAAATGATATGGAAACCTAAAAGTTGTTACAGCAATCAAACATCGATTTGCTTGGAATAACCATCATCTTTGATAACAAACAATAAATATTTCACTTTTATGCAGCAGATTTGTTTGCGAATATAATGATTTTGGGTGGGCTATGTGTGCTGTAGAAAACTGATCTCAAAAATTCAATTTTTCAGTGATTAATTTGTTCATTTTTTTCCCCTCAGTCCTGTTGTATACAAATTGCTATTTGCAAATGCTTAGTGAGGAATCTGTTAAAGAAGAGAATCTTGTTCTTCAGAAGTGTTGATGATCTATGTATTGAATTTCTACCCTTGTTTAGTCATCATCTTTCTATTGAAGTATTGCTTTATGAAATTCAGGCAGTCAAGGTGCAAGGTTAAAATCTGACTTCTCCCTAAAGTTCTTACCAGAATGACTGAAGTCATTCCTGATACATAGGAAGATTGTTGGAGATTGGTCATCTCAGCTCCAGGGAAACCCAGGCCCAACCATCTTCAGCAGTTTCATCAACGACCTTCCCTCCATCATAAGGTCGGAATTGGGGATATTCACCAATGCTTTGTACAATGATCAGCATCGTTTACAAATCCTCAGGTATTGAAGCAGTCCATGTATGCATGCAACAAGATTTAGAAAACCACACTTGGTCTGACAAGTGGCAAATAACATTTGTGACAAACAAGTGCCAGGCACTGGCTATCCTAAATAAGAGACAAACTAACCTCTTTTCCTTGACCTTCAATGGCATTACAATCACTGAATCCCTCACTATCAACAACATGCAAGCGTGTGATGGAGTACTCTCCACTTGCCTGGATGGATCCAGCTTCAATAACACTTGAGAAGCTTGCACCATCTGGGTTAAAGCAGCCCATTTGACTGACACCTCATCCACATACATCCAGTTCCTCCATCACCAACACTTAAAAGCAGCAGCATGTACCAACTACAAGACACATTGTGGATATTGACCCAAGTTCCTTACACTGCACCTTTCAAACCTGTGACCACTACCGTGTGGAAGGACATGGGCAGCAAATATATAGGAAAACCACCACCTGCAAGTTAATCTCCAAGTCACTCAGCATCCTTGACTTGGAAATATTTCACCTTTACTTCAGCCTCATTGGGAAAAATTCCTGGAATTTCCTCCCTAATGCATATTTGTAGGTCTACCTATAGCAGCAGTTCAAGAAAGCAGCTCACCACCACCTTTTGAAGAGCAGCTAGCAATGGCAATAAATCTGACCCAGCCAGTCAAGAATCACATCTCATTGTAACATTGTATACAACAAATAACATTGTAACTAGAGAAGCTTAATACAGGGAGGAGAGCAATACTATATAAGTAAAGGCATAACTGAATTGTAATCTTTGCCACATGTAGGAATTTTAATCTTTTGGCTATTATATCATGTCTCTATCACAACATGTATAAAGAGTCAAACAAAGACAAATATAAAGAGGAATTTGATTATGAAATACAATAAAAGTCAGAAACAAATGAAAAACAAAATTAAAACACGACATATTGAAAACTTCTGACTATAGTTCACTCCATGAATGATAACATTAAGATTAAGTTTAAATTGGTTGCTTTCTAAATGACCTGAGATTGACTATCACTGAATTAACAATGATAATCTTGCTTATAAGAAAAAAAGGGTGCTTATAATTTTACTGAAGATGAAATTCTGTATATGCAGGAAATCTGAAACAAGCACAGAGAATACTGGAGAATCTAAGCAAGTCAGGCAGCATAAGTGGAGAAAGAAACAAAAGTAACATTTTGAATCCAGTATAACTGTTCTGAACCGGTAAACCAGTTCTAAAGCAGAGTCAAAACAGACTCAAAACATTAACTGTTTCTCTCTCTACAGATGCTGCTAGTCCCTGCTGAGCTTCTCCAGTGTGCTCCATTACAATTACAACTTTAATAATGAGGCCCAACATGCTTCAATGTATCCATTGGTTACTTTGTGTGAAAATCCTGAAAATAATGGAATGAGCCTAAGGGTGAAGCAATTGGTAGCGTAGCATCAATGTATCAGCAAGTTCTAGAGGTGAGTGACAACTTGCATCATATTTCTTCATCCCCTGAAATTGTTGGTTTATTTGTGTGTTAATAGCAGCATGTACAATGAGTAACCTAGTATGTTTTATATTTTGGTTTTATATTTTAACATTTTGATTTGAGACACAGGGTTTACTTCTTCATATGTACCCACACTGTTCAGATTACTGTCATGATTTACCTGAAGCCTCAACACACACTTATCCAGCAAAAGATGTAAGTTTAGATATCAATGAATTTAGCTCCTGTTTTGCGAATTGGGCTGCCCTGTACATTCAGTCCCATATAAGACAACTGATGAAAATGACTGGCACCCAGTTTTGTATGTTATTATCTTCCGCAGTGACAAATTTACAATGTTTAACAGTAAGAAACATTGAGTAGGCAGTGGCACTTCTCCTGGCAGTGTCAACTAGATTATTTATCCTCTTTGGCATTGGAGCTAACTTCTCTTGAACTGACTGTGGGTTCTGACCTCTGCAGTGATCTCAGTTTAGGTCCTCTTTGACAGTTGGAATGGTGTCCTGTTGCCATCCTTTGGAAAAAGAACATCCCTTCCCTCCTGGATGAGAACATTCAGGGTGGTGTGGCTGATTTGTGGAGCCATTTCCTGTCTGGTATCAGTCACCTCCAGTTGTGGGTGGGCTGATGCTCCTAGTTTGCAGAGACTGAAGTAAATGACATAATAGGCAAGATCAGTAGAAAGGTTATGGCAAACTTTCGGGAAAATTCAGGTTAAGAGGGTATATTCCTACCAAACAGCAAAATTGTACTGGTAGAATCATCCCTCTATACTTAACTAATGTTGAAGGAAAACACTAGATTTTGTGAATTGAGCGAAGTTGAAAAGTCGGTCATTTGATTAGACAGAAGAGAATGACTAAAAGATTAATCAGGAGAACAGAAGCAAAAGAGAATGAAAGAGAAAGAAAGCTTGATTGGAAAGTATATCATGAAGAGAACATGAGGAGGACACAGATGGATATGGATAGATTCAGACAGGGAGGAATGGAGCATAATGTAGGAAAATGTGAAGTTGTTGACTTTGACAAATTGAATAAAGAAAAAGCCATTACTTAAATGGAAAATGAATTCAGAATTCTGAGGTGCTGAGTGAGCAAGTGCATGCGTTACAAATAGCTCATACGTCCGTACATCAAGTAACTAAGGAGGCGAACGGAATGCTCTCCAATTTTTGAGAAGATTTGTAGCTCAGGTTGATGATAAGTATGTAAGTTAGATCACTGAGCTTGAATGTTTGTTTTCAGAGATTTTGTCACCATACTAGGAAACATCATCAGTGAGAGTCTCTGGTGAAGCGCTGGTGGTCTGTCCTGTCTCTCTATTTATAGGTCTTGGTTTCTTAAGGTGGGTGATGTCATTTCCAGTTTTTCTCAAGGAAAGGTGGATAGGATCTAAATCAATGTGTTTATTGATGGAGTTCAGGTTAGAATGCCATGCCTCTAAGAATTCCTGTGCGTGACTTTTTTTCACCTGTCCTAGGATGTGTGTGTTGGCCCAGTCAAAGGAATGCTATCCTTTATTTTAAAAATTGAATATAAAAGTAAGAATGTTATACTTCAGTTATACAGGACATGCTGAAACCAATCTTGAATACTGTGTCCATATTCAAGAAAGAATGTAAATGAATTGGAGGCAGTTCAGAGGAGGTAGACTAGATTGGTATCTTGAGTGTTTGAGGAGGAAGGATTGACCATAAGACCCTAAGAAATAGGAATGGAAGCAAGGCCATTTGCACATTGAGTCCACTCTGCCATTTAATCATTGCTGATGGGGCATTTCAGAACCACTCTTCCGTGGGCGGCACAGTGGAACAGTGATTAGCACTGCTGTCTCACAGCACCTGAGACCTGGGTTCAATTCCCGACTCAGGCGACTGACTGTGTGGAGTTTGCACGTTCTCCCTGTGTCTGCATGGGTTTCCTCCGGGTGCTCTGGCTTCCTCCCACAGTCCAAAGATGTGCGGGTCAAGTGAATTGGCCATGCTAAATTTCCCGTAGTGTTAGGTAAGAGGTAAATGTAGGGGTATGGGTGGGTTGCGCTTCGGCGGGTCGGTGTGGACTTGTTGGGCCGAAGGGCCTGTTTCCACACAGTAAGTAATCTAATCTAATCTAATTCCCATAATCCTTAATTCCTTGTGAAATCAGGGATTTATCAATCTCTGCTTCAAGACATTTAACATCCCGGCCTCCACTGCGCTCTATGGCAATGAATTCCATAGGCCCACCACTCTCTGGCTGAAGAAATGACATTTCCGTTCTAAATTGACCCCCTCTAACTTTAAGCCTGTGCATCCACCATTTCTTAGCCTGCTTTATCTTGTAACTTTCTCTTAGATCTCCCCTCAACCTTCTAAACTCTAATGAATACAATCCCAGGATCCTCAGCCGTTCATCATATGTTCGGCCTGCCATTCCAGGGATCATCCATGTGAATCTCCGCTGGACATGCTCCAGTGCCAGTATGTCGTTCCTGAGCTGTTGGGCCCAAAATTGGACACAGTATTCTAAATGGGGCCTATCTAGAGCTTTATAAAGTATCACAAGCACATTGCTGCTTTTATATTCTAACTCTCTTGAGATAAATGACAGCATTACGTTCGCTTTCTTAATCACAGACTCAACCTGTAAGTTAACTTTTAGAGAATACTGAAATAGCACTCCCAGATCCCTTTGTACTTTGGCTTTTTGAATTTCCTCACTGGTTAGAAAATAGTCCATGCCTGTATTCTTTATTTTCCAAAGTGCAAGACCTCGCATTTGCTCACGCAGAATTTCAACAGCCATTTCCCGGATCACTCTCCTAAACTGTCTCAATCTTTCTGCAGCCTCCCCACATCCTCAGTACTACCTGCCTGTCCATCTAACTTTGTATCATCGGCGAACTTCACCAGAATGCCCGCAGTCCCATCATCATTAACATATAAAGTGAACAGCTGCGGCCACAACACTGAACCCTGTGGGATACCACTTGTCACCAGCTGCCATTCCAAAAAAGAACCTTTTATTCCAATTCTCTGCCTTTTGTAAGACAGCCAATCCTTAATCCATGCCAGTAGCTCACCTCGAACACCATGGGCCCTCACCTTACTCAGCAGCCTCCTGTGGAGACACCTCATCAAAGGCCTGTTGGAAGTCTAGATAGATAACATCCACTGAGTCTCCCTGGTCTAACCTACTTGTTATCTCTTCAAAGAATTCTAACAGATTTGTCAGGTTTGTCATTTCAATTTGTAAGTATGTAAAATTCCACAATGGCTTGACAAGTTGGATGTGGAAAAAATACTACTTTGCATCAATCCAAAACTAAGGGGCACTTTGTGTAAAAGAAAAGAAATGAAAAGAGTATTTTTATGTGGAAGAGTTATGCAACTTTGGAATTTTCTGCCTCAGAAGTTGGTGAAAGTGTGGTCATTAAATATTTTGAAGGCAAAGGAAGATCGAATCCTTTATCCAACAAGAAACTAAAGTTGTCTGGGTAAATGGGAATGTGGAATTTGAAATACACAGACCAGTCAGGATATTATTAAATGCTTGAGGGGGCAGTAATACCTTTTTCTGTTCCTAATTTGTAAGGGCAAGTTGAAGCCTCGAAGTTCCCAGCAGACATCATAAATTTCTACTTGCCTGACCTTAAAGTTTGATCTTTTACTCACATATTTTTTGTGTAAAGAAGAACGTATTGCACAAGGCAACGTTACACAATCCCAAATGGAAATACATCACTTTTGATCTGGCCCTCTACTTAGTCTCCAAAAAGTAAATTCTGTCCGTTGTATCTAACATTTAATTTTCGATATTGAAAATGGATCTAATTAAAAATTTTGAATCAGAAACATTTCTCACATTTGCTCCTTCATCCCCAAATGCCCTTTTGTCCACACACATAATTGTTATCAACAATGCCATCATACTTTATTGGAGCACTGCCTCCTTTACCCATCCCACCCCCCCAAAAAAAAAGTTAAAATAAAAGTACAAAAAGAGGCAAAGAAAATTACAGCAGTTGGTTCGAGATAAAGGCCTGCTTGACCTTAGCACTTACTTCCAATGGAACAATTATTTCCCAGTTGTTCCCAGCAAGTAGGATGACTAACTCAAGCAGCTGAAAATGTGTTGCTGGAGAAGCACAGCAGGTCAGGCAGCATCCTGAATCTCCTGTTCCTTGGATGCTGCCTGACAGAATATCCTGTTCCTTGGATGCTTCCTGACGAATCTCCTGTTTCTTGGATGCTGCCTGACGAATCTCCTGTTCCTTGGATGCTGCCTGACCGAATCTCCTGTTCCTTGGATGCTGCCTGACCTGCTGCGCTTTTCCAGCAACACATTTTCAGCTCTGATCTCCAGCATCTGCAGACCTCACTTTCTCCCTGACGAACCCAAGCATTAAAAAAATGTAAAATGCCCCCCGTTATGAAATATTCAGTTGGTTAAAATGACAGTCCAGTTATTTCATTGCCAGTTTGTATCCTGACATATTGAGCATTTCAGAAGTCTGTTTTGTGTGCATGTATATCTTTACTTCTTTTATTTTAAAACTACAGAAATAGTGATTGTACAGATTGAGAGCATTTAATGCCTGGTAATTCTTCCTGGAATATGAAAAGGTTTTGCTGTAAGCACAGCATTTTTTCATGAGCTAGTTGTGAGCCTTTCAATGGAGTAGGTTTTCAATTTTTACAAAACAAAATGTAAAGGAATTGATTCCCACATTTTAGTATATATTTACTCCTGGTATGTGGGTATCACTGACAAGGCCAGCATTTATTGTGCATTCCAAGCAGCGCTTAAGTAAATGGCCCTAAGTTCTCTTCTAGCATTCTTACAGTCCACGTGGTGAAGGTGCTCTTAGACATTTATTTCCATGGCAGAAAACTTATTTTTCTCCCCCACCCCCACTGCTCCAATCCCCTTTCAGTTTGTTCTGTGGATGGACCTGATGAACTGGCTGTGACGCATGTCTGAGCATCCTAACTGGATAGCCCAGATGAGAAGTGTCCAAACTCCAGACTGACACCTGTCCCTCTCCCTGACCTATTGTTAGCTCCATCCCCATACTGGCCATTATGGAGGCACAGGACTGAGTGTGACCCACTCAATAGACTGCAAAGATGTGGACCTTTTGACCAAGATCACCTTGAGAAGATGATTAATGTCACAAATCCCTGGGACTGGTATCAGAGCCTGTCCTTGGCTCACATTGTCAAAACCTCTTAATGGATGGGTGACTTCATAAATTTCAGTGAGGGCAATTCCTGTAAGGGTAGAAGATACAACTGCATGAGCAATGATATTGCCGTGTAAGCTGCTGGTACATGTGATATTGGCAGAACACAGTACTGTTCAAAAAGATGTTTATCCTCTTGACTGCGAAACACTGACCAGAAAGGCAAGATACCTGACTGTGGGACTGCATTAATTTGGATGGCAAGGCAAAGCACAGATACTGTGAGCATGCTGTTAGATGTGAAGCAAGCTCTGAGAGAGCAAGTGAGCATCCCTGTGAAGTAGTCTAATCCAATCTGAGAGTTTGGGACATGTTCACCTGCACAATGTGTTCCCACTACAGCTTTTCAATGTTAGTTGCCAGTGTGGCCCGTAACGCAAATCTGTGCTTTATGAGCATCCTATAAACATTTCAGAGAGGGGCCATGAGGCTTAAGCGAGCTTGGTAAATGCTGGAATGCCAACGTTTGCAGATGAGGGGTGCCAATGGACCATGGTGAGCTGCTATTTAGTTGTTTACAATATAAAGTCCGATCGGAGTAAGCAGTGAGCTGAAGTTGCCAGGTATCTGCTCTGATTTCCATGTTGAGTTTTCTTGGCGTTTAACTTGTTTGGCATATTTGAAAAGATACAAAGCTGAATTTTAATGCGGTAAGTTGGACTATTAACAAGGCACTAACAATCAAAATCCCATTCAATTATCACCTTGCCATCGTCGATTGAGGAACATTGCCTTTTGCATTGCTCGGCAAAAGCATAAAGATTGGAGCAAGATGCTTCGAATGTCAAGGTAGGCCCTGTTGGATTTCTTGTCTGGTCCTGTTTTTCACTCTTTGATGCCAAGTGAAGTTTATTCAATTTTCATTGCAGTTAGTGAAGAAGATTGCACCAGCAGTCATGATTTTGTCCTTTGTTTTATTATTTGTCCCCTTACTCTGGCTTCAAAGAGCTCACTTCTCTAACTGTTCTGTCTCTTCTTTCGTTTTAAATGCTTATCCACTTTGTCCACATGGATGCTTTCTTTTCCTGTGCTTCAAATATTACCAACAGCAAAGCATTCCATGCTCTGACAGCTCTATAAAATAATGTTACTCGTTTCTCCAACAGTGACACTTTTAAATTGATGACCCTCATCGGAGAAAACTCAACCAGGGAAAACAGATGATGGAGAGTAACCAGAAGCAAAAATGCTAAACGATGCTTCATCCTTAACCCAACAATCAGAGATCAAATCTACTACCAAAAGACAGAAGGGCTGAGATTTTCTTCGTTTTCATTCCTATATTCAGTGTTAAAAGCTTTCAGCGAGGTTCAGATAATTTATTTCAATTTGAAGTCTTTACTTAAGAACCAAGGTTGAAAATCAAAACATTAATCTATTCTGACAAATTCTCATCAACCCAAAATATAAACTCTGCTTCTTTTTCTTCCTGAGCAACTAAGTATTTGGGTTATTTTCTGTATTTATCCTGGAGAAAGCAGAATAATTTAAATTAGGTACTGAAGCATTCCATTCCCATTACAATCCACATCCAAATGCAGCAAGACTTGCACAATATCCAATTTTGTGCTGATAACTAGCCAGTAACATGTGCATTACAAATGCCAGGCAGTGACAATCTCCATCAAGACAGAATCTAAACATTATCAATTGGCATTCAATTGCATTATCATTCGTCAATGTGCTTTCCCAGCAACATACTCTCAACTCTGATCTTCAGCATGTGCAGTCCTCGCTTTCTCCTAGAAAACTGAAATGGACCAACTGTATAAATGCAAAGGCTACAAATGCAGGTCAGATGTTAGGAACTAGTAAATAGTAACTCACCTTCTGTCTTCCCAAACGAGAAGAAAGTGAGGATTGCAGATGCTGGAGATCAGAGTTCAGAGTGTGCTGCTGGAAAAGCACAGCAGGTCAGGCAGCACCCGAGGAGCAGGCAAATCGATGTTTTGGGCAAAAGCCCTTCATCCTGTCTCCCCAAAGCCATTTCACTATGCACAAGTCAGGACTGTGATCTAACATTCCCCCCCTTGCCTGGTTGAATGTGGCACCAAACCCTTCAGGAAGCTTGACATTATCCAAGACAAATCAGCTGTCTTAGTTGACATCACTTGCACAGATATTCAGTCCCTTCATCGCCGATGCTCAGTTGCACCATTGTGCACTATCTACAAGATGCACTGCAGAAATTCACTAAGACTTCTTACACAACACCTTCCAAACCTACAACCAGTACTATCTAGAAGGACACGGGCAGCAGATACATGGGAACACAACCACCTGCAAGTTCCCTTCTAAGTTAGTCACCTTCTTGACTTGGAAAAATATCCCCATTCCTTCAGTGTCTCTCAGTAAAAGTCCTGGAACTCCCTGTCTAAGGGCATTGTGAACCTCCCTACATCATGTGGACTGCAGCAGTTGAAGAAGGCATTCACCATCATTTCTCAAGGCCAAGAAGGGGGTGCGAATAAGTGCTGGCCAGCCAGTAACACCCATTACCTATGAATGAAAGAAAAGTAGGAAAATTATTAAAAGATACGAAAGAAACGGTATTGATTACCATTGGTACAGTTCTCCCTTACTGGGGAATCAATACTTCTCCATATGGAACACTACTCCAAATGGAAGACGTACAGAGGGTGGCAAAGAAACAGAATGCACTCTAGGTCAGAACTTCATTGGCCATTACCAACTGCAGCCTAGTGGCACCACTAATGACTGAGGGCTGAAGGACAGATTTACTAAAATGGACATGCTGTGGCTTATGATAAGTATAACAAAATGAAAAGTATTTTGAAATCTTATCACACATCTGTCACAAATTAATCTACTTGTTTGTGACCAGCACGCAGTCTTTGTGAAGACAAGTTTCTAAATGTGCATAACCCCATTGTACTGTGTGTGACTACCGCAGAGCTAAAATAGATTAGTTCAGAATAGATGACAACTGGCATGCTAACATAGATCGGTTAGGAGCGTATTCACTGGAAGTTATATGAATAGGGGGGTTCGGGGGAGGTGAATCTCATTGAATCTTATAAAATTCTATCAGGACGAGACAGGGTAAATGCAAGAAGGATTAGATTAGATTACTTACAGTGTGGAAACAGGCCCTTCGGCCCAACAAGTCCACACCGACCCGCCGAAGCGCAACCCACCCATACCTCTACATTTACCCCTTACCTAACACTACGGGCAATTTAGCATGGCCAATTCACCTGACACGCACATCTTTGGACTGTGGGAGGAAACCGGAGCACCCGGAGGAAACCCACGCAGACACGGGGAGAACGTGCAAACTCCCCACAGTCAGTCGCCTGAGTCGGGAATTGAACCCGGGTCTCAGGCGCTGTGAGACAGCAGTGCTAACCACTGTGCCACCGTGCCGCCCCCTGAGAAATCCACAACCAGGGTTCATGGCTAAGGATACGGATAGGCCATTTAGAACAGGGATGAGGAGAAATTTCTTCACCCCAAGAGTGGAGAGCCTGAAGAATTCTCTGCCACGGAAAGCAGTTGAGGTCAAAACATTGAATATTTTCAAGAAGGAGATAAATAGAGTTCTTAGATCTAAAGGGTCCAAAAGGGAAGGGACTGAAAATGGAAACAGGGTGCTGGTTTGGTTGGTCAGCCATGCGCGTGGGTGGCATAGTGGCTCAGTGGTTAGCACTGCTGCCTCACAGCGCCAGGTACCCAGGTTCTATTCCTGCCTTGGATCTATTCCTGTTTGCACATTCTCCCCATGTCTGCGTGGGTTTCTTTCAGGTGCTCTGGGTTTCCTCCCACAATCCAAAGATGTGTAGGCCAACTGAATCAGCTATGCTAAATATGCCTATAGGGTTAGGTGCAATAGTCAGGGGTAAATATATGATAGGGAAATGGGTCTGGGTGAGTTACTCTTCGGAGGGTCGGTGTGGATCTGTTGGGCTGAAGGGCCTGTTTCCATACTGTAGGGAATCTAATCTAACATAACAAATGGTGGAGCCGACTCAATGGTTTACTCTTCCTCCATTTTCTTTGCTCTTGCGTTGATATTGCAACGAAACACTGGGTATTCATGAGGCAGTTTGGTAGCAGAATCATATTCCAAACACAGTATCATCTGTGGTAGCAGAGTCATATTCAACCACATTCTGTAGCCTCGGGACACAACACATACCCCAGTAAATGCTAGTGTAACCAGTGACGCCCATGTGCCATATACAAATTAAAATGAAACCTCTGCCACTACCATAATTCTGGGCAGTTGAAGGTCTGTGTTGTGAAGCTTGCCCCTTGTCTGATATGACTCGGAGTTTAAACTCTAATAAGAAACCAGCCCTATTACACTCCGGGCTATGGCAACATTCCTTTCAACTGGATGACCAACCCTGGTTCAAAGAATGGCAGACTAGGAGCAGCACGAATAGACCAGCGAATGAGATATCATAGAAACAAAAAGTGCTGGATAAACTCAGCAGGTCTAGTAGCAGCTGTGGAGAATTAGATGTAACATTTCAAAGCTGATATGACCCTTCTTCAGAATCAGATGTCAACCTGTGAAGTTATGACACAGGAATGCTTGTGTGTCAAACTATACAAGTTAATGGGCAAGAGCTAAGCAATCCCACAGTCAACAGATCAGATCAAAGCTCTGCAGTCCTATCACATCCAGATGTGAATGGTGGTGAGTAATTAAACAGCTATCACGAGAAGTAGGCTGCACAAAGAAGTCCATCATCAATAATGGGGGAAGTCACCTCATTGCAACAGGCAAGATTGCTGCAGCTTTCATCAACACACAACTAATTTAAATGTTCAAGAAAATATCTCATTCTTGTTGAAAACTGAAAATCTTTTGCTGCAAACGTGACTTGTATTGTTTAACTGTATTTTTCCATTTTGTTTTTTAAAGCATGAGGGAATAAACTAACTGATTTCATTAATCATATTGAGTCTTGTACAAACATGGGGTATGAATGCAGTCATACTTCAGAATAGCTTCAGTTTACTTGGGGGTTAGTTGCTCTTTGCTGGAGCTGTCAGATTGTTCGCAACATATCGACACAAGTGGTTTCAGAAGCAGAGTGTAGGTGCACTTACTGAAGAAATCTCATTTTCATCTTCTTGCCAGTTTGCAGTACACCGTCAAGAAAAATAATTCATGTCTTGAAATCTCTGAGCCCAGGAAGTTACCTGCTATTCCTGAAGTAATCACGAGTCACTGTTGGGGAACAAAAGCTGTTTGTACCATGCAGCATATTTTTCCGAACATTGCAGATGAAAATATAATGTTTGCAGAGAAATGTAACGCACAAATTAAGACGTGGTCATGGATCTGTTAGATCATTGGGAATTAATGTTTAGGTTTATTTTTAACCCTTTTCTGTTATTTCTTTTCCATCCTTTGCTGATTGTATTTGTCTTGCTTCTCCTTTGTTCCTGAGGCATGGATTAATCCTTAGGTTAGGCTTCAGAATTAGCAGTTCTCCTCCATGTTCCAAATCTTTATGTGTGAATCACAGCATTTGAAGGGACAAATTTAAACTCAGAACGGTACAGTACCAGAGCAGGCCCTTCAGCCCACCATGTCTGCACTATCAGTGATGCCATTGTAAACTAATCCCATTTGTCTTTATGTGATCCATATCCCTTTATTCCCTGCCTTTTCATTTGTCTAAGAGCCTCTTACATCTTGCGATTGTATCTGCTTCTATCACGTTCCTTGGCAGTGCACTACAGACATGTGTTACCCTCTGTGTAAAATAATTGGTCTTGCAAATCTCTATTGAAATTTACTCTTCTCAGCTTAAACATATGTCCCTTAGTACTTAATTTTTCCACTTTGAGAAAAGACTTCAACTATCCACCCTATCCATGTCTTTCGGATTCTGGGTAATCCAAGATGGAGGACGGGAAAAATTTCTGGCTGTAACAGCTACTCTTTTTTTTGAGGATTTTAGGTGCTGGAGGTGATTTCTTCGAATTCCAAGGGCAGCGATTACTGTTTTATATGCTGATGCATTGTTTTGGAACTTTGGGAAAAAAAAGTCAAAACAACAGCAGAACAGACAAAGGAAGCACATGGTGAGGACAGTGCAGGAGAGAGAGGGAGAGAGGAAGAAGCTGACACAGCAGTGAATGTGCACAGCTACTGCCTTTGCTGTTTGAATTCATGTATCACTGAATATTGGAGTGCATTTGGGAAAATGAACAAACAGTGAAATTCGCAACTGATCTTGGAGGAACTATTGGGTGAAGTTCACAGCACAGAATCAGATAAGTTAATCGTTGTTTTTAAGTGTGGCCTACAGAGAAGCTGCAGTAATGATGGAGTGGGTTCTTCCTTGATTATATGTTTTTGGAGATATGTCTCTTGATTAAACTTAAAATATAAGCCATAACTATTAATTTAACCTGGGCCAGTGATTGTAGAGGAATACAATGTAGTTATTTTCTGGGTCTGTAGATTGTGAAGGAGCAAAAATGGCCTTTAATAGAGTGGTATTTACTTCTTGTCAGATGTGGGAGTTTAAACAGAGTTTAAGGGTTACTACGGATTATATCTGCCATAAATGCTGTTGGATGCAAATCTTATTAGATCGAATGGATCGATTGGAGAGACAGTTAGAAGCAATGAGGAATTTGCAACAGCAACAGTATGTGATGGATGGCAGTTATAGGAAGGGGGAAAGCCTCAGATACAGTCACATAGATGGGTTAACTCCAGGAAAAGTAAGAGAGGTAGACAGCCAGAGCAGGAGTCTTTTGTGGATATACCAATTCCAAACAGGTATGCTGTTTTGGAAAATGTAGGGGGTGATGGATTCTCAGGGGAACATAGCACAAACAGCCAAGTTTCTGGTATTGAGACTGGCAATAATGCAAGAAGGTTGCATTGGGTTCCAAGAGATCAATTCTGTTAGGGGACTCTCTAGTCCGAGGTACAGACAGATGTTTCTGTGGCCAGCAGTGAAAAAGCAGAATGGTGTGTTGCTTCCCTGGTGCCAGGATCAAGGATGTCTCAGAGAGGGTGCAGAATATTCTCATGGGGGAGAGGGACCAGCAAGAGGTCATTGTCCACATTGGAACCAATGGTATAGGAAGGGAAAAGGTTAAGATTCTGAAGGGAGATTACAGAGAGTTAGCCAGGAATTTAAAAAGGAGGTCCTTGAGAGTAGTAATATCTGGATTACTCCTGGTGCTATGAGCTAGTGAGAGCAGGAATTGGAGGATAGAGCAGATGAATGCAAGGCTGAGGGAATGAAAGGCTGAGAAGCTGGTGTATGGGAGAAGGATTCTCTTTTGGAGTAGAAATGACCTGTACAAGAAGGATAGTTTGCACCTAAATTGGAAAGGGACTAATATACTGGCAGGGAAATTTGCGAGACCTGCTTGGGAGGATTTAAACTAGCAAGGTGGGTGGGGGTGGGGAGGGGAACCCAGGGAGATAGTGAGAATCTGAGACTGGTACAGTTGAGAACAGAAGTGAGTCAAACAGTCAGGGCAGGCAGGGACAAGGTAGGACTAATAAATTAAACTGCATTTATTTCAATGCAAGGAGCCTAACAGGGAAGGCAGATGAACCCAGGGCATGGTTAGGAACATGGGACTGGGATATCATAGCAATTACAGAAACATGGCTCAGGGATGGGTAGGACTGGCAGCTTAATATTCCAGGATATAAATGCTACAGGAAGGATCGAAAGGGAGGCAAGAGAGGAGGGGAGTGGCATTTTTGGTAAGGGATAGCATTACAGCTGTGCTGAGGGAGGACATTCCTGGAAATAATCCAGGGAAGCTATTTGGGTGGAACTGAGAAATATGAGAGGGATGATCACATTATTGGGATTGTATTGTAGACCCCCTAATAGTCAGAGGGAAATTGAAAAACAAACTTGTAAGGAGATCTCAGCTATCTGTAAGAATAATAGGGTAGTTATGGTAAGGGTTTTTAACTTTCCAAACATAGACTGGGACTGCCATAGTGTTAAGGGCTTTGATGGAGAGGAATATGTTAAGTGTGTACAAGGCCTTCTTCTGATTCAGTGTGTGGATGTACCTACTAGAGAAGGTGCAAAACTTGATGTAGTCTTGGGAAATAAAGCAGGGCAGGTGACTGAGGTGTCAGAGGGGGAGCATTTTGGGGCCAGTGATCATAATTCTATTAGTTTTAAAATAATGATGGAAAAGGATAGACCAGATCAAAAAGTTGAAGTTCTAAATCAGAGAAAGACCAATTTTGACGGTATTAGGCAAGAACTTTCAAAAGCTGATTGGGGCCAGATGTTCACAGGTAGAGGGACGGCTGGAAAATGGGAAGCCTTCAGAAATGAGATAACGAGAATCCAGAGAAAGTATATCCCTGTCAGAGTGTAAGGAAAGGTTGGTAGGTATAGGGAATGCTGGATGACTACAGAAGTTGAGGGTTTGGTTAAAAAAAGAAAGAAGCTGTCGTGTTGTTGAGAAGGAGGAGGAGCGCCTCATCTTCCGCCTGGGATAACAACACGACGGCTGGAGGAGGAACGCCTCATCTTCCGCCTGGGAACCCTCCAACTACAAGGAATGAACTCAGATTTCTCCAGTTTCCTCATTTCCCCTCCCCCCACCTTGTCTCAGTCGGTTCCCTCAACTCAGCACCGCCCTCCTAACCTGCAATCTTCTTCCTGACCTCTCCGCCTCCACCCCACTCCGGCCTATCACCCTCACCTTGACCTCCTTCCACCTATCACATCTCCATCTCCCCTCCCCCAAGTCCCTCCTCCCTACCTTTTATCTTAGCCTGCTTGGCACACTCTCCTCATTCCTGATGAAGGGCTTATGCCCGAAACGTCGAATTTCCTATTCCTTGGATGCTTCCTAACCTGCTGTGCTTTAACCAGCAACACATTTTCAGCTGTGATCTCCAGCATCTGCAGACCTCATTTTTTACCCGAGGATTGGCTGGCAGTCCATCCTCACCATATCTACTTACATACATTTGCAGCTGAACATGGGTCAACTGCTGGTTGTCAGAGTGAGCTGCAGCCCTGATGCTGTCGGCTGAATACCATTTGTCATCAGAGCTTGTTTTCATCAGATGACTAATTGGTTCATAATGCAAGATACAGTACCTGACTTATAAAACCTTGCTGAGTGATGAAATAGTTCCAGAATTCAGTCCTGAAAGTTGCTTTGACCAGCTTGCAGCTGAGATCTCTTTGGAATACTTAAGATTCAAATGCTTTGTTCCATGTTAAAAGAAGAAAAAAAACACAAAAAGGAAAGTAACAGACAGAAGGAAGGATAGAAGAAAGAACATAATAAATATTTAAACTTAACTCCTTGGAGTGAGATATCCAAGACAGTTTTCATGGGTTGACTAATGAAAAAGCTGTAGAAAAGCATGAAAGGGCAACTATGTATGAGTCTGCCTCTTGTGCCTGAGAGAACATTATTTGTGATTCACTTCTGCATTTGCAGGAAAAGCTTCACTAGACATCAATTACTTTTACCAACATTGATCATGAAAATTTTTAATTTTGACCTATTCGTATTGACAATATATAAATTAAAATAAATGTGCATTTGAATTGAACGGTATGTTCAATACAGACATTTGCAGTCCCATAGTGTATTTGAACATAAATTGTTACGTTTTTCTAAATGGAAGATTATATTAAATATTTTGATCTTGTCAACTTCCTGCTGTCCCTGGCAGCCCTATGGGAAATCATAACTGACCACAACTATTCTAAAAACTCTTCACTCTACAGCTTCGTTGGGCAGAAGTCTGACTTGAGAGGAAGACTGAGCATTCAAAAGCAGGATCGCAATCCAAATCCACCTGCAACCTGGCCATGGCAGTTCTACTTGAAGCAGGATATGAGACAGGCAATGAATGTGATCCCAGGAGGCAGGTTTGCTCCTTGAATATTATAGCTCTGGGTCATATACGTATAAATTATTTTAATGGATGGTTGGTTTACTTCATCTTAACAAACATTCTCCAACCAGTGACATCTTGTACGCTGTTGCCCAGTGCGCTTATGCTGCCCTCAGTGACATAATTTTTCCAGGTTGTCTGAGTGTACCCATCCAGCATTCACATTTTAAACTAGCTTACAACCTGATCTTCTTCCCTACCACCCATCGATTCTGCAATCAGGAAAGGATTCCTATCATAGACATTATTCAACTTCAAGCCATGTCTTATTATTCATCTAAAGTAAAAAGGTCACTTATTAGGCCACAGACGAAACTGTGTCGGATGAAAATTTCCCAATGTCAAAAAACAGAAACTTAAAAATGAAATGGTGTGTTAAATACATAAGTGCCCACCTTTGTGGAACTGCATATTTGTACTGTTTCTATTTTCTCCCAGAACTACATAATGTCACTCCTGTGGTTTCAGCAGAGCTACGGGCATTCCCCTTCGTCCAAGTTATCAGAGGGGCCTTGGAACAAAGCTGACCCTACCCACAACTACCTCACCTGCATCTTATGGCAGATTTGACTTTCAGGACACACAGCAGCTTGTTCAGCAAAGACTAAGGTTAATATATTGGGATCAATGGATGAGACTTGAAAGCACTTTGAGCTAAGTCCCCACATCCATGTTCATTTTCTCCAGTTTTCTTCTTACAGCACACCCTCACTTGAAGGCTAGCAACGAACTGGTAGTCATGATTTGGAGGTGCCGATGTTGGACTGGGGTGTACAAAGTTAAAAATCATACATCAGGTTATAGTCCAACAGCTTCAACTGGAAGCACTAACTTTCGGAGCGCTGCTCCTTCATCAGGTGGTTGTGGAGGACACGATTGTGAGACACAGAATTTATAGCAAAAGTTTACAGTGTGATGTAACTGAAATTATACATTGAAAAATACCTTGATTTTCTGTTGAGTCTCTCATCTGTTAGAATGACCATATTAGTTTCACTTCTTTCATATGTAAATCACAAAAGTTTTTTAAACATTACATTCTCAGGATAACTTTAACAATTGGTGTCAGCTCAAATAATATGTTGAAGTGTTCGCCCCCTGTGTGCTGTTGTCTGTGCCATAATGTTTAGACTGACTCTAATGTAAAAAGTGAGTTAACAGACTCTTACATGCATTCATGCAGGTTTGAGCAAAGTACAATGTAACTCTGCAAGTACAAATTCACCCCACAAATGTGTGTGTGTGTGTGTGTGTGTGTGTGTTGGGGGGGGAGGGGGTGCATGCACCCTCTCACAGACTTTGACCCCTTTACACTCACGCACACACATATACACTCTCTCTCATAGACACTCACAACCCCCCACTCCAGACACACACAAGCCCCTAGAATGTAATGAATCTCAGTCAATATGGGAGAAGTTAAAATGACCCATTACCACAACCCTGCTGTTTTTACATCTTTCCAAAATCTGTCCATATATTATCTCCTCTATTTCCCACTGGCTGCTGCGGGGCCTTTAGCATTTCCTCAGCATTGAGAGTCCACCTTTCCTAATCCTGAATTCTACCCCATATTGCCTCACTGTATGAGTCCTCTGATGAATCCTCCCTCAGAACAGCTGTGAGGTACATCTTTACCAGTAATACAACAATGCCCCCCACCCCTTTTACATCCTTTCTATCACACCTGAAACATCTCAATCCTGGGAAATTCAGCTGCCAATCCTGTCCCTCTTTCAGCCCTCCTGATGAAGGGCTTTTGCCCGAAACGTCGATTCTCCTGCTCCTTGGATGCTGCCTGACCTGCTGCGCTTTAACCAGCAACACATTTTCAGCTCTGATCTCCAGCATCGGCAGACCTCACTTTTTACTCGAAGATCTTAACCTACTGCGAATCCTCTTGCAAGGATGCCTTCCTTGAAGAAGCTCTCTTCCTCCCTCTACAAGGAGCTCCTCTACCCTTGAGCCCTGCCCCCCCAACCGCCACCAGGACAGAACCCCACTGGTTCTCACCTACCACCCCACCAACCTCCGTATACAGCGTATCATCCGCCGTCATTTCCGTCACCTCCAAACGGACCCCACCACCAGGAATATATTTCCCTCCCCTCCCCTATCAGCGTTCCACAAAGACCAGTCCCTTCGTGACTCCCTCGTCAGGTCCACACCCCCCACCAACCCAACCTCCACCCCCGGCACCTTCCCCTGCAACCGCAGGAAATGCAAAACTTGCGCCCACACCTCCCCCCTCACTTCCCTCCAAGGCCCCAAGGGATCCTTCTGTATCCTTCACAAATTCACCTGCACCTCCACACACATCATCTATTGCATCCGCTGCACCCGATGTGGCCTGCTCTATATTGGGGAGACGGGCTGCCTACTTGCGGAACACTTCAGGGAACACCTCTGGGACGCCCGGATCAACCAACCCAACCACCCCGTGGCTCAACACTTTAACTCTCCCTCCCACTCCACCAAGGACATGCAGGTCCTTGGACTCCTCCATTGCCAGAACATAACAACACGACGGTTGGAGGAAGAGCGCCTCATCTTCCGCCTGGGAACACTCCAACCACAAGGGATGAACTCAGATTTCTCCAGTTTCCTCATTTCCCCTCCCCCCACCTTGTCTCAGTCGATTCCCTCATACTCAGCACCGCCCTCCTAACCTGCAATTTTCTTCTTGACCTCTCCGCCCCCACCCCACTCTGGCCTATCACCCTCACCTTGACCTCCTTCCACCTATCACATCTCCATCGCCCCTCCTCCAAGTCCCTCCTCTCTACCTTTTATCTTAGCCTGCCAGACACATTTTCCTCATTCCTGATGAAGGGCTTTTGCCCGAAACATCGACTCTCCTGTTCCTTGGGTGCTGCCTGACCTGCTGCGCTTTAACCAGCTACACATTTTCAGCTCTGTCCCTCTTTCAGCCTAGTCTCTGTCATCACAATCATGTCATAGTTCCAAGTACTAAGCAAAGGTCTAAGTGCATCTACCTTGCCTATTACTCTTTTCATATTGAAACACACGCATTTCAGAGACCAGCTCTCCCTGATCTTTTCAGCAGTGTTTCCCTGCCTGTTCTTAGTCATGTTTACCTTGTTGTCTAGCTCTTCCTCAATGTCTGCAACAACTACCCTATTCACCTGGTTCCCATCCCCCTGCCACACTAGTTTAAACCCTCCCCAGCCATTCTACCAAGTATCAGCGCACACTCTCATACGCCCCCACTACAAGAACATCAGTGCTGGTGCTGCCCAGGTGTAACCCCTTCAGTTAGTACAGGTCCTAACTCCCCCAGAACAGATCCCAATGCACCACAAATCCAAAACCCTACCCCACACACCATCTTTTCAGCCACATGTTCATGTGGTAATGGTAGTAATCCTGAGATAACCAATCTTGAGGTTCTACATTTTAACTTACTTCCTAGTTTCTATATTCTGCTTTTAGGACTCATCCTTCTTTTTACCAATGTCGCTCATACCAATGTGAGGCCAACCATTAGTTGTTTGCTGATCCCCTCCAGAATGTACTGTAACCACTCCGAGACATCCAGGACCAGGGAGGCAACGCACCATCCTGGACTCTCCTTTGTGACCACAGATGCCTATGTATTCCGCTTACAATTGAAGCCCCATTAATTAAAGCATTTCTATGCCTATTTCTGCCTCTTTCTTCAGCAGAGCCAAGCATGGTGCCACGAATGTGGCTGTTGTTGTTATCCCCTGACAGGCAATGCCCCCTAACAGTATCTAAAATGGGTACATTTGTTTTGCAGGAGAAAAGCAGTTCATGCAATCTCTCCCTGTAATTTTGTCATTTGAGCCCAAGAATCATTCTGGTATGAGTAGGAATTCTGGGGAGTCCTGAGTTGAGGGTTTAAATAGTAATTAAATAATTCATTTGTTAATAATCTTAATTAATGTGCAAACAGATCAATGGAAACTCATCTTTCACCTATCTAATTGAAGACCAGAGACGGGCACAATGAAATTGGGATCTTGAACCAATAAATTTTTCTCTTCACATGCACCTGAACCAAGTGCCCCTTGCCTGAGAAAAAAGCTGCGTGTTTTGTTATATTTTAGTATTTTGTATCTTCCCCAGTAACCAAAACCAAGACTATTTTAAAAATGATTTTCTCTTAGTTTTATAATGTCTCTCTCTTACATCTTTACAGTGCATGGTTTTTTTTTTGTTTGGCATGTTCAGTTATTGCCTCTTAGCAATTTAAGTGCTTTTGGTGCCACATTAAATAACTTTATGCGCATGGTGTTCTGTCACTTTTCCTAAATACCTGATTTTCCCAGCTCATAGTGGACTGTCTCATCCAGCTGAATTTATTTTTACTTGAACCTAAATTTTAGCCACTATTTCAAATTGCTCCTTCTTAAGTACACATACAATATTATAAATTTCGATTAGATGAATTATAAACAGGCTGTTAGACCATAACAATTTGTCTCATTATTCAGTCTAATGTAACCTGTCTTGTCATTATCTCTAGAAGTTACTGTTATCAAAAACTATCTTGAGCGTGCTTTAAAATTCACTGTCTTCTTAACATGAGTGAATGTGCTTATTCCAGTTCAAACAAAAGTAAAATTCCTTTATGCCTTTGCCCCAATTTCCTCTAATCTTTGCACTTATGCAGTCTATCAATTCACAAATTGTATGAGGTGACCTGTACAGAATCCAACTAATCTTAAATGCTTTTCTGTTTTCTTTTATGTCCACACCTTAATTCCTTATTGCTTGCATTGTTCTTTTTTACGTTGACTCTCAGCATTCAAAAATTTCATTCCAAAGGGGCAAACGTACTCCTTTCCCTCAATAGGGTACAGTGTCCCTTCCAATCATCACACATACAAACAATTTTGCCTCACTAAATTTAATAACAATTAATAGACTGCCTTTTTCATATCAATCCATGATAGATAGAAATATTAGAATAAATTTCTCTACTTGTTTTATCATCAGGCAGAGCATAAGTCCAACACCCTCTGCTTAATTTTAACAAGACAGTTTTCAAGTATTCAAATATCTTGCTAACCATTAGAGCCTTTGTTTTCCTTTCCAGCTTCATTTAAAAATTTTGTTAGATTGCTCTGAAATTGCAAGCAATTATAATCAGCAGATTCACAAATTCACTCGCTTATATTTGTACGAAGTTTGAAAAAGATCCCATGATGCAATAGATTGTTACTTTTTACTCTTTTGTGGCAATTCACTGGAGAAAATAAGTCAGTCCTGGGACAAAAAGATATTGCTTAGCTATTTGACTGTCTCTAAGAATCGTAATTGAGTTGATCAATGAAGTACTTCATTCATCAGTTCTGAGAATAGCAACTCAACAAAGTCACATACTAAGTTATCATCCTGCTCCACTACACACACTTACAGTTAAGTACATGGACTCTATTATTAAATATTAGAATGATAAGATTAGGGTGAAATAGACCTAAAGCCTGGAAACTCAGTGGTTAAATTGGCTGCTGCCAAATGAGGTTGTTAAAAATCATTATTGCAAAGTACTTTCAAAGTTAACAGAAAACTAGTTTATTAAGTTGCAGGGGTTAGATTAGGAGAACTGTTTAAATTGATTCCAGTAGCCCCATTGATTGCATAATAAACAAACTATTGTGGATTGTTGCCAAACAGACATGACATATTGTTTCATATTTCACATGTGACATGTTATTTTTCCAAAAGAAGAGCTCAGCATTGACACTGAAAGCAGGATCTGATCCCAGGCAGGCTGGAGGTGAGAGCCCAGCAGTGGCCAATTAAAAAAGGAGACATAAAGCAACACCAGGAGAGGTGCCTACTAATGAGGCTGCACGAAGAAGGAGAGGGCATTGCCACGACGAGGTGTCCTTGAAGATAAGGTAAATTGTTTGCAGTATCGTGTTGGAGCTAGGCAGGCAGGCCTCAGTAATTAAGGTGGGTCTTGCAGGGTAGGTGCAACCATCAGTGATCTACAGGAGTGGTCATCACTGGCAAGGGACCTCACTGTGCAGCAACAGCCATAATAGGAGGAGAAACCCACTGGAAGGTTGCCAGGATTTACCTGGTAGATGCACTAATGCAGTGACAATGTTAAAATGCAAGCTGGGGTAGGGGTAGAAGTGATCCTTAATTGAACACTTAACTGGGTTGATTGTTCTCTCTCACTGTTGGTAATATCCTGTGGTGTCACTTCTGCCAACCTGTCTCTATAATGAGCTGGTAAAGTATAGTTCTGTAAATCTGATATGTCAGTTGCCTCAACCTCCATTTTTCTCGAAAATTGGTGCTAAACAGAATTAGAACAAATAAGCTCACCTTGATAATGTGACGTATTTTCGAAGATTAAGGGGAACCAAATTAACCATTCTGTAAACTGAACATATGCAAACATGGGGCTGAATATTTTAGCATAGAATCTAATCCTGGTGACAGGGCCAAAAGACCATACTTGTGGGCAGGAGAATCTGGTCTGGCAGCAACTTGTTAACATAATTTGGCAGTTCACTTCCCCAGAGCTGCTGTTCCTATTTGAATGTCAGCAGCACATCCTTGGCAGCACCCTCTCTAGTGATGACCACTACTGAGATTGCAACATCAATGAAATAAAGCCTTGATGCCAAGATGCCCCCAAAGAAGAGTGAGACTTTAGAGGAAGACTAACAGGCAGGGTGGTCCCAATGGGTGGTGGTCAGTTACTCTGGCTATTGCCGGGACCTAGTTCGGTCATATTGCTTTTAGTCCAAAAGTACATGATGTTTTAAAACAGGCTGGTATGACAGAATTATCGGCTTGTAGTTCATACAGTCAGTAGATCTATATACCCATGAACAACAAAACACAGATGTGTATAGAAAACCAATTGTTATCAATTTGTTTATTGATTTCAAGAAGGCTTTAAATAGAATCCACAAGCAGCCACTCTGGTGCATTGCAGGACTCTGCAACATCCCAGAGCGATATATTAACATGCTTAAAGGATTTACTATGACTTGCACTGCTGCATCAAAACCAGGATAGGAACCACACACTCCCTCAACATCATTATAGAATATAATAAAGCTCATTACATTTCTTCATTACATTATGAAGGAGGTGATGGAGGGGGCAGACTTTGACATCCCTTGGCAATGCTACTGTTTGCCAAACATAACTTCTACAGAGAACATCACCTTGCTAAAGAATCATACATGTTCCCGACATAGGATCAGCAATGCTGAAAGTAGCGGCACCAGGGTTAGTCTGCTGCAAGAGAATCAAGGATATGGAGACTAGATGGAAACGAATCCCTCTAATCAACACAGGACAACAGAATATTAAAGACATTGCCTGCTTCTACCTTGGAAACAATATCTCTAATCGAGGGTGATGTAGAGATAAAAATTTACACAAAAATTAGAAAAGCAGGATTTATCTGTGTCTTACAGCGGCATTCAATACCATTGATCTGGCTAGGCCACTGTGACTCGATGTACCCATTGTAATACCAGCCATAAATACCACCAAATGGGACTGACCAAAGAGGACCTAACCAGCTATGTTTAATGAGGAACATGAGAGACTGTGATGAACTAGTGTTGCTGATGAAGTCTTGCTGCCTATTGCACTAGATGGGACTGGAGGAGCAAGTATAATTGTAATTTTACAACCAAAATAAAATACACGAACTTATAACTATATTCCTAAAGCATGTATACACTTTGAATTTTTTTTTTGTTGAGAGAAATTGCAATCATTATTTTTAGGGGAAGTTTAAGTAGAGGTTCAAAATTATGAAGCATTTTGAGAAAGGAGCTATCTCAAGACTTGGACATGAAAGGGAGCAGCTTTAAGATAATGAGTAAATAACGAGACAAAAAGGAAGAAAGAATGACATGGAATGGCTATGTTCTAAATTGTAGTGTCAGATAGGGTGGCAGAAGCAAATTTTAGAAGTAACTTTCAAAAGGCAATTGGATTTATTCATGGGAATATGTGTGGAGGAATGGAGGAAGAATAGGGGAGTGAGACTAATGGGTAACTCTGACAAAGAGCTAGCTGACACAGTTATATTGGGATGAACGGCTTCTTACTGTGCTACATCTTTCTTTGATTTTATGCTTTATTCATAGCCATCTGATCATTAATTGCTCTCAACAAAGTCAAAATGTATGGGCTTTAGAGTTGTTAGCTCATGAAAACAACTTTAGAAAAGGCTGTAATTTCTCATCAGAGACTATTATAGATTGGACACAGCTTACAATGCTTCTGGATTCCATCTGCCATCATTTGTAAATCTTGAGTGGCCAAAGTAAATTGTACTGAAGATTCCTGCTAGTCTGACTATAGACACGCCACATTTCACTTGATAGGTGTCGTCTGCATTAATGAATCAAACAGGATGTTTCTGAGATGTTGAAAGGATTCTATTTAAAAGGCAATTTGGCAGTAATTTTTATAACTGGCATAAACACTCTTGCTCAGGTTATCAGTAAACCTTATTAGAGGGGGGCTTGCAAGATCTCAGCTTGAGATGCAGGCTGACTGCTGTGTGGAAATGTAGAGAATGAATCTGCTTGTGGCACAAAATTGCCCTAAATCTTTTAGGCGACTGAACATAGCATGCTTAGCACAGACAGACAGTGGAGTTAAGAGATAAAGAATGCTCACTGAAATTGTACCAGAACACGGGAGGCCTTTGTGAAAATGGGCTGCAATCCTTTAGATACAGTTTCAGCAACATCAGCTGGCCATGGTACAAAACACAATGGGGCTCGATTTTTATCATTATATATACAAGATCAAAACACGACAATGAAGATGTTAGTAATTGACTTAGGTAAAAATAAATGTGTTTTTCCTTGTGACAGTAGCTAACAAAGCTTTGAGTCAAAAAAAAAAGCTGAGCTAGACCAAGTAACCAAACTAAAACACTTGCATCTACAATGTGGAAAATCATTCAGATCTGTCCTATGCAAAAAAAAAGCAGGACAAATCCAATGTGATGAATTATTGCCCCATCATTTTATTTTTAATCATCAGTCATGTGTTGGAAGGTATCATCAATGTTATGAAGCAGCACTTGCTTCACAATAAGCTGCTCACTGGCCCTGGTAGAATGCAGACTGAGTGTTAGTTAGCTCCTGACCTCATTTACAGTGGGGGTACAAACCTGGACAAGGAATCTGAATCCTAGAGTGAAATAACTCAACAAGGCTGGTTTCCTGTCACCAAGTCACCCTTTATTTACAAATGCATAGTACATGACAATGTTCTGGCTTCCTCAGAGCCAGCTGTCAGAATGAAAGGAAACTCTGACATAGAGATCCCTGTTTGCACCTTGTTTGGTTGTTGGAGGTCAATCATCTCAGCTCCAGGACATTTCTGCAGGAGTTCCTTAGGATCGTGTCCCTTATCCAGCCATCCTCAGCTGCTTCACTAATGACCTTGGTCCATCATAAGGTCAGAAGTGGGAATGTTTGTTGATGATTGAACAAAGTTCAGCATTATTTACAACTCATTAGATACTGAAGCAGTCCATGTCCAAATGAAGCAAGACATTGAAAATATTCATGCTTGGGCTGACAAGTGGCAAGCAATATTCATACCACACAAACGCTAAGCAATCTAATACAACATTCTGGATTAGTGGTGCTGGAAGTGCACAGCAGTTCAGGGGATAAGCTAATCATCCCCCTTTGACATTCAACGACATTACCATCACTGAATCTCCTGTCCTGGAGATTACTATTGACTAGAAACGAAACTAAACTAGCCATTTATATAAATGATTTGGATGAGAATACAGAAGACATAGTTAGTAAATTTACAGATGACACCAAAATTGGTGGCATAGTAGACAGGAAGAAGGGTTTCTTAGAAAGGGATCTTGATCAAATAGGTCAATGGGCTGAAAAGTGGCAAAAGGAGTTCAATCTGGATAATTGTGAGGTATCGCATTTTGATACAATAAACGAGGATAGGGCTTATAGAATTATGGTAGAGCTTTGGGTAGTGTTGTAGAACAGAGGGATTCTGGTACATAATTTTTTGAAGTTTGCATCACATTTTGACAGGGTGGTTAAAAAGATATTTGGTACACTTGCCTTCATTGCTCAGTCCTTTAAGTGGAGGAGTTGGACAGGACATTGGTGAAACCTCTTCTGGAATAGTGTGTGTGCAGTTCTGATCAGCCAGTTACAGGAAGGATATTATCAAGCTGGAGAGAGTTCAGAAGAGATGTTGCTGAGCATGGAAGCATTGAGTTAGAAAGAAAGGTTGGACAGACTGTGGCTTTTTTCACAGGAATATAGGAGGTGTAGAGATGACCGGATAGAAATTTAAAAATAATGAGGGGTATAGGTAAAGTTAATGATGGTTGTCTTTTCCCTCGGATGGGGGATTTCAAGACAAGGGGCACACTTTTAAGGTGAGAGGTAAGAGATTTAAAAAAAGACATGAGGGTCTTTTTTTTTACACAGAGGGTGGTTAGAGTGTAAAATGAACTTCCTGAAGAAGTGATAGATGTGAGTACGATTATAATGTGTAAAAAAAATTTGCATAGGTGCATGAATAGGAAATGTTTGGAGGGATATGGACCAGGAGCTGGCAAGTGGAACTTGTTTAATTTGGGATTACGTTCGGCATGGACTGGTTGGACCAAAAGGTCTGTTTCTATGCTGTATGACTCTATGACTCTGTGTTAAGGCCTTATCTCAAAAGAGAGAGAGAAGAGCATCAGTGAGTGTAGTTGAAATTTGTTTGGGTGACTTATCTATCAAGATAACTATTTGTGAATCTCAAGTCTGAGGCTTCCTACACTGCAAAGTGCATCAGGGCAAGATAAAGCTATTCATCTTCAGCTGAGTGGTTTTAATGTAATGTAAACTCAGCATCAGTAAGAAAGTTATCGTTGAGCAAGTGTTGTTTGATAGCACTGTTAAAGACATGTTGTACCATGCTACTGAGGGTAGAGCCTTGGGACAGCATTCGGCCAGATTGGATTTGCTGTCTTTTTATCCCTGGGAAAGGCAAATCTAGACAATTCTCCTGTTTGATTAGTCAATGCTGTTGTATAAATGAAAATGTTAATGTTGAAGCTGAAGTACCTCCAACCAATGTGATGATGTCACACAATCTTTGGGTGTGATCAAATAATTTGAGAAAACCTGACAAAATTTCAAATGTCAGGACTTCTGTTTCTCAGCTGAATTTGAAATCTAATCTGAAGATTATCCATTGTTGCGGCTGTCAGTAATCAAATCTCATTGACAGAAATTAAAGAAACTGTGAAGGTCAACCCAGTTTTTACTGTCTCAATTCACTCCTTGACCTGTAAGAGTATTTTTTTCTTCATGTTTTTGCTTAACTTCTTTCTCCTCCCCTTAATAGCTGTGCAGAGTCATGTATATCTTTATCCTGTCAATATAGAAATGTGTGTGCATTTGGGATTAAGAGGGATATAGTTAATTCGCATAGTAGTTCATTTGATAATCAGTTTATGTGGGGAATCAGCGTGGCCACATAAAAGCACAGAAGATGGCCTGTAAGACACAGAGATTAAGCCTGCCAACACATACAGAAACAACCCAGAGTGTCCCAGTCTTGGCCAAACAGACATGGCCAAGCCACTCCCAGACCAGAGAATACACTTCCGAACACAGCTTTCACAATCAGTTCCCAGATCCTGGTCAGGTCCACGCCCCCCCCAACAAGCCACCCTCCCATCCTGGCACCTTCCCCTGCCACCGCAGGAATTACAAAACCTGCACCCACACCTCCTCCCTCACCTCCATCCAAGGCCCCAAAGGAGCCTTCCACATCCATCAAAGTTTTACCTGCACATCCACCAATATCATTTATTGTATCCGTTGCTCCCAATGCGGTCTCCTTTACATTGGGGAGACTGGACGCCTCCTAGCAGAGGCTTTAGGGAACATCTCTGGGACACCCACACTAATCAACCACACCGCCCTGTGGCCCAACATTTCAACTCCCCCTCCCACTCTGCCGGGGACATGAAGGTTCTGGGCGTCCTCCACCACCGCTCCCTGGAGGAAGAACGCCTCATCCTCCACCTTGGGACACTTCAACCCCAGGGCAACAATGTGGACTTCACCAGTTTCTTCATTTCCCCTACCCCCACCTCACCCTAGTTCCAAACTTCCAGCTCAGTACTATCCCCACGACTTGTCCTACCTGTCTATCTTCTTTTCTATCTATCCACTCCACCCTCCCCCGACCTATCACCTTCATCCCCTCCCCCACTCACCTGTTGTACTCTATGCTACTTTCTCCCCACCCTCACCCTCCTCTCATTTATCTCTCCACCCTTCAGGCACTCTGCCTATATTCCTGATGAAGGGCTTTTGCCTGAAACATCAATTTTCCTGCTCCTCCGATACTGCCTGAACTGTTGTGCTTTTCCAGCACCACCAATCCAGAATCTGGTTTCCAGCATCTGCAGTCATTGTTTTTACAATCAGTTCCCAGCCTAGATTAGTACTGCAGTCCCAATACCCTAAGGGCAGGCTCATTTCACACTGAAACCAATACCGCATAAACAAAGAGGCGGACCGAGAGACCCCAGAAGACTTTGCTCACAGGAGAAACACATGGACAGACCTGAACGCCAGGAGAAGGAACATTTACACATATTCACACAGACAGGAAATACAATGACAAATCCTCTAGAAGCCATTTTCCCCTATTGACGGAGATGGCTGGAATCTCCTGTGTTAATTACAAATGAATTGTTCCTGCCAGACACTTGGTTAACTACCATTCAGTTTATTCTTGTTTTAATCTCTTTACAATTTTCACCATTGCACTGTAACTGCTTTACAATTATCACCTTTGTGTTGTACCTCTATAAAATATACCTACACTTTCTGTTCTGGGAAGAGCATTTGGCCATCTGTGCAGAGAATTAGTTCTGTGGCAGCTTGGTTAACTTCTCTTCCACAATATCGCTTTGTTTAATAAATTGTGTGTCAACTTCACTATGATCCTCATTTGTGGTCTCTGATCCATTGGGCTCATATTAGATTAGATTACTTACAGTGTGGAAACAGGCCCTTCGGCCCAACATGTCCACACTGACCCGCCGAAGCGCAACCCACCCATACCCCTACATTTACCCCTTACCTAACACTATGGGCAATTTAGCATGGCCAATTCACCTGACCCACAGGTCTTTGGACTGTGGGAGGAAACCGGAGCACCCGAAGGAGACCCACGCAGACACGGGGAGAATGTGGAAACTCCACACAGTCAGTCGCCTGAGTCAGGGAATTGAACCCGGGTCTCTGGCGCTGTGAGGCAGCAGTGCTAACCACTGTGCCACCCGGTTCTCCGACAGTTCACCATTTGCTTGCAGAATAGGTTTATTTATAATAAATATGTTATTTGCATTTATGGAACATCCTGGTGAAAGTATATTTTGTTCTATTTAATAGAAAGAAAGAGACTACTTTTAGTGATTAAAAGTACATTTACATTTTGATAAAACTCATGAGGTAGTGGGGGTGATTTTCAGTGCATTTCTTCTTCCAGAGTTGTAACAGTTGACATTAATCTGTTCAGCTTTATCATTGTTGAAGATGGGATGTTAATTCTGTTTTATTTGTACATAGGTTGTAGGAAAGGTCTGAAAGAGTGATTGCTTGATTGAGTTCATTAAGCACTGTCCATAGTGATGATGTCATAAGGACTTGGCCAGGGTAAAGAACCAGCTTGCAGAAGGCAGACTTTGGACTAGAATGCTCCTAATCATCTTTCTAGTAATATAAACCATATTCGTGTAATCTTTAAATAGTTGCTGAAATACAATAAGCATCATACAGTAAGATTATACCAGTCAGATTGGAATGATAAATCCAGCATCACTCTAATCTTGACTCTAATCTTTAGCATCTGCAGTACACACTTCCGTCCACTGAAGCCAGGCGCCAACTCAAAGAGATCTCCTTCTACTACCCCCTCGACCATGATCTCACCCACCCCCCCCCAATCACCAAACCATCATCTCTAAGACCCTACACAACCTCATCACCTCAGGGTATCTCCCAACCACAGCTTCCAACCTCATAGTTTGGGAACCCCCCCACTGCCCGATTATGCCTCCTACCCAAGATCCACAAGCCTGACCATCCTGGCCAACCTATCATCTCAGCCTACTCCTACCCCACCAAATTCATCTCCACCTAACTCAATACTGTCCTATCCCCCCGGTCCAGGAACTCCCCACATATGTTTGGGTCACCACGCACGCCCTCCACCTCCTCCAAGACTTCCGTTTCCCCAACACCTCATCTTTACCATGGACATCCAGTCCCTCTACATCTCCATCCGCCATGACCAGGGCCTCCAAGCCTTCCGTTTCTTCCTCTCCCAGCATCCCCACCAGTATCCTCCGACTGACAAATCTTATTCGTTTGGCTGAACTGGTCCTCACTCTCAACAATTTCTCCTTTGAATCCTCCCACTTCCCCCAGATGAAAGGGGTAGCCATGGGCACCCTTCTGGACTCCAGCTATGCCTATCTCTTTGTCGGCTACGTAGAACAGTCCATCTTCGATAGTTACACCGGCACCACTCCCCACGTTTTCCACCGCTACATTGATGACTGCATCAGCGCCATCTTGTGCTCCTGGGAGGAGGTTGAGCAATTCCACAATTTCACCAACACATTCCACCCTGACCTTAAATTCACTGGGACCATCTCTGACACCCCCCTCCCCTTCCTGGACCTCTCCATCTCCATCAACGATGACCGATTCAACACAGACATTTTCTACAAACCCACTGACTCTCACAGCTACCTGGATTCTTCCCACCCTACCTCCTGGAAAAATACTATCCCATATTCCCAATTCCTCCGCCTCCACTGCATCTGTTCCCAGCAGGACAGCTTCCACCACACAGAACACACCAGATGGCCTCCTTCTTTAGAGACCGCAATTTCCCCTTCCCATGTGGTTGAAGATAGCCTCCACATCCCACACCTCCACTCTCAAACCCCACCTGCAAAAAGGATCCTCACTTGATCCTCATTTTCCACCCCACCAACCTCCACACAAACTGCATCATCTGCCAACATTTCCGCCATCTACAAACGGACCCCACCACCAGAGACATATTTCCCTCCCCACCCTATCCACTTTCTGCAAAGACCTTTCCCTCCACGACTACAGGGTCAGGTCCATGCCTTCTAACAACACACCCTCCCATCCTGGCACCAACCCTGCCAATGCAGGAATTGCAAAACATGCAACCACACCTACCCCTCACCTCCATCCAAGGCCCCAAAGGAACCTTCCACATCCAGTTTCACCTGCACTTTCACACATGTTATTTATTTTACCCGTTGCTCCTGATGCGGTCTCCTTTACATTGAGGAAATTAGACACCTTCTCGCAAAGCGCTTCAGAGAACATCTCCAGGTCACCCACACTAATCAACCCCACCATTCCATGGCTAAACATTTCAACTCCCCCTCCCACTCTGCTGAGAACATGCAGGTCCTGGGCCTCCTACACTGCCACTCCCTTACTTCCTGATGCCTGGAGGAAGAACACCTTATCTTCCACCTTGGGACCCTTCAACCCCAGGGCATCAATGTGGACTTCACCAGTTTCCTCATTCCCATCCCCCAACTTACCCCAGTTCTAACTTTCCAGCTCAGCACCATCCTCATGACCTGTCCCACCTGTCAATCTTCCTTCCCATCTATCTGCTCCATCCTCCTCTCTGACCTATCACCTTTACCCCCACCTCCATCCACCTTTTGCACTCCCAGCTACCTTCTCCCCAGCCCCACGCCCCTCCCTCCATTTATTTCTCCACTCCGAGGCTCCCAGCCTCATTCATGATGATGAGCTTTTGCCCAAAACACCCATTTTCCTGCTTCTCGGATGCTGCCTGACCTGCTGTGCTGTTCCAGCACCACTCTAATCTCCAGCATCTGTAGTACCCACTTCCACCCTGGATTGATATTTATCCTAATCCACACCAGACCACTTAACAGTTGAAGGAACTGAAAGACAACAGTTGGGAACATAAACTGGGGATTCATTTCCTCATTATAAACAAAGTTGAAAACTATTGTGATTAGATTAGAAGGTGTGTACCTGTAATGTTAAATCTGTAAATTATTGTAAACATAAGCAAAGTCTGATTCCTGGTTTATTCTTCGATGGGTTTTCTGGATTAAGGTCAAGGATGTTCACACAGCCTTCTCCTCTGATTACTTTTATAGCAGTTTGCCAACACTCACAACTGAGTAAGTAGGACTACAAAGCTTTGACGTCTTTAATTGGTTCTGAGATTATGCAGCTCTGTTTACAACATGCACTTTCCACTGTTTAAAAAGCTCATGTTCTAGCATTGACAGATTACCATTTCACTTTCATGTAGCCCGATTAATTTTCCTGGCATACTGTTCTTGAACCGCAATTAATCTCAGTGGATAATTTGGCTCAATTACAATGGTTAAGTGAGAAATATATCAAAGTATGATTTCACAGATTGTGGTTGTTTGCAAACCTGCTGCTGACGTCCCACATTGGCTCAGAGATCCAGTTTGACATTGCTAGATTTGGTAAAAAAACACAGAATAAGATCATTCATACCATCATCATATCTGTTCAGGCTGAAGGAAGATTATATAGTCTAAACTCTCCCAATCCAGCTCTAGCCTTATATGTTACAATATTAGGTGAATTGGCCACGCTAAATTGCCCATAATTTTAGGTGAAGGGGTAAATGTAGGGGAATGGGTCTGGGTGGGTTACACTTCAGCGGGTCTGTGTGGACTTGTTGGGCCGAAGGGCCTGTTTCCACACTGTAAGTAATCTAATCTAAATTTAGGGCGGCACAGTGGTTCAGTGATTAGCACTGCTACCTCACAGCAGCAGGGTCCCAGGTTCAATTCCAGCCTCGGATATCTGTGTGGAGTTTGCACATTCTCCCTGTGTCTGCGTGGGTTTCCTCCCACAGTACAAAGATGTGCAGGTCAGGTGGATTGGCCATGTTAAATTGCCCATAGTGTTAGGTGCATTAGTCAGAGGGAAATGGGTCTGGGTGGGTTACTCTTTGGAGGGTGGGTATGTACTGGTTGGGCTGAAGGGCCTGTTTCCACACTGTAGGGAATCTAATCTAATCTCAGAGTTTTTGAAGTGATAAAGGTGTCTTTGTTTACCATACATTCAGGCAGTGAGTTCAAGGCCTGTTCTAATCTCCATGTGAACAAAAAAATCTAAATTTCCCACTTTCTTTCTTTCACTATTTAATTTAAAATATATCTTTCTTACTTTGAAAGATTTTAGCACATGTTGGATAGTGTCCCTGGTGTGAAGGTCAGAGCAGTGCATTATTTTGCCATTCACACACTCCAGACACTTGCTTTGTGCCTTTATTATAACCAATATCAATCCCTTTGCCTTTTGCTCCTGGACACCTTTGTTGATTAAACCATCCTGTCCTTTACATATCCTCGAGCTTCACCTCTGTTTTCTCCTCCTTCCCACTTTCAATAGCACAAACTCATCACATTCCTGCCATTTTTTCAGTTCCAATCATCCGTGACTCAAAGTTTTCACTCTATTTCTCTTGCTACACATGCTTTTCAGCATGATGTTTTCTGTTTAACATATTCAGCATTGGCTGTACTTTGCTTTTATTTCATTCATGGACTTAGGAGTAGCTGTTCAAAGAAGATGGAGGATGGATCTCACAGGGAATGGATTACCCATATCTCCAACTGAAATGTCCACCAGCAAAAGGTTGACTGGAAACCGGACTGCTTCACAGTCAGACAACACTTGGACAGCCTAAATGCAAATGGAGTGTGACTTCAATTGCCATCTGGGAAGATGTCCTGCTCTAGAACACTGCCAGCCAATGGCGATTCCATATTCTAGCAAGTCTAGAATGGGACAGTTGTCACTGCTCGGACTACAGGTCGTACATGAAAAAGAAATGAGGGATCCCAAACTTCAGACAGGTCAGGGATCTTGGTTGGCCCTGCTTAACAAATTTCAACAAGGGGATGTGTAAAGTTGGAAGGGTGTTCCTGATGAGCACAGGTCAACATACACTAAATGTGGAAAGATTGTTTCCCCTTGTGAGAGAGTCGAAGAACAGAAGGCATCCTCTCAGAATAAGGGGTTACAACATCCACCACACAGATAGAGGAATTTAACATCAGGGATTGAGAATCTGGGGTTCTTTACCACAGAGGGAGGTTGAGTTTGGGTCATTAAGCACATTCAAAGGTGAGAGACAGGTTTCTAGCCAATAAGGGAACCAAGAAATAAGGCAGAAAAATGAAGTTGAGGCTTATCAGGTCAGCCATGGTCATAATGAATGACAGAGCAGATGAATGGTGTACTTCAGCTCCCATGTCTTATAACGTCAAAGCAGTATCTCCCTTTCTGGCTGATACCAGAACATGGAGTGAATGATGCCAGGATGCTCTACTTGCCTCTGCCTTCCACAGAGCCAGATGAAACTGATGCAAAGGTGAAATGGGTGCATTAGTTTAAATAGATCATTTAAGGGCCTCAATAGACCCAAGCCCAGATCGGCCAACTGAGGGGTTGCCAATAATGTGGGTGAGAGACTTGGGTGTAGGGATGGGATAGAACATTGCAGTCTATGTGTCCCCAACTTCAAATTTCAAATATGCTAATGATTGTAAAATCTACCCTAATTTACCTGAAAATAAAACACAATGGATAGGCTTTTACATGCTTTCCACTCATTAACTTTCTACTAAGTTAAATACTTAGTCTTCCCTGTACCCTGCCAATATGTCAGCTTTAAATGATATGACGGGCAAAGCTTAAAATTACACCTGCCATTATACATCATTTCCTTTTACTATTGTCTTCACTGCCTTTTGCTACTTGGCTGGAATTATCAGTACCTTAATAATTCAGGTGTTAAATTTGTACCCATTCCATATATTTCATTCTCTTAAAATCTGATTCTGCTGTTTGACCAGGTTGTAATCTCCTCAGCTTTTACACAGTCTGACTGACTGGAAACCTCATTCAAGGATGTATCTCTCATGCATGTTCATCAGAGCACAGCCATTAGTATCCATAGTCCAAAAATTTGGCATTGGAAACATTTTGTTTTCTGAAAAAAGCACATCACAGTTAACCAAAAGACACTTTTTAAAATAGAGGTTGAGTCCAGGCTGCTTGTGATTAAAACAATGGACACAAGACTTGCTTGTTCGAGAACAAATGAACAGCTGGCTGAGCTGGCCCCCGATTTACACATGCTTCAGGCACTTGTTCTGGTTGGCAAAGTGTCATTCTGGCTTATTTTTCCAATGAGGCACAAAGCTTTAGCATGTAACCTCTATTTTTATGGTCACTGATGCTGCCACTTCCTTTTCAAAGGCCTTTTTACATACATACAAAGTGTCACCTGAGAAATGTAATGAAATGTTTTTCTCTTAAACAAGAATAATAAAAGTTAACTCAAGCGTATGAGCATTTGGTGGCTGTGCTTCTGGGAAAATAGCAAGAAGATCACAATACTTTGCAGCACAACACAACCGGCAATTCTTCCTCTTTGATATTGGGTTTAAAGAAGAAGGCTTGAAAATAGTCGGCTGAATTGTAAGCAAATTCAATTAAGTGTCAATTTTGGGAGATTTCATGAAGCATTTCTCTCTGTGGGCTCTTGCAGATTTACTCACACAATTCTTTGCTGCTCAGTTAAGTATGTCCCATGGCTCTTTAGTTCAAAAGCAGTGAATTGCTCATTACTGGTGGTGTTCATGCTGCAGGTGGCATGTTCTGTGTTAACCCTAACCCTATTGCAGCATTTTTCCAGACTGACGAAGAACCAACCATAGTCCCCCTCAACTGTTCATTGCCACAAGTAATGACAAGCTACCTGACTATCTCAGAATTAAAAGGCGAGGTGAAGACATCATCCAAATTGAAACAAAATAAGAGAGTGCTAACAAAGTTAAGAGCCATGGACAATGTTGTGTTCCAAAGTACGAGGTGATTATCAGTCTGTGTGCAGCAAGTAGCATTGCAGTAGCATTGCAATGAAAGGGGTCAGTGAGCTCCGAACTACACTGCTGAGTAGTGAACCATATCAGAAGTTAAAAATCACACAACACCAGTTTATAGTCCAATAGGTTTAATTGGAAGCACACTAGCTTTCAGAGCGATGCTCCTTCATCAAGTGGAAGAAGCATCGCTCCGAAGGCTAATGTGCTTCCAATTAAACCTGTTGGACTATAACCTGATGTTATGTGATTTTTAACTTTGTACACCCCAGTCCAACACTGGCATCTCCAAATCATATCAGAAGTATATTTGTTCATATACAAGTGTTGTAAACATATAAATAGAACACTCATAATATGTTAGTGTCTTGATGTCCACTTACAATGCCAAGGCATACAAGGCTATGGGACCAAGTGCTGGAAAATGGGATGTGAATAGTCCATAGTCATTTTTGACAGGCACAGACTCAGTGAGACAAAGGCTGTCCTTTAGACCTCCATGACTCAATGAGGCAGAGATGTTCTTAGATGAAGCAAAGCTCATTGGTGTCCAATAGTAGCTTCCTTGAACAAAGAATGCAGACAGTTGCTAAATATTGAATGCACCCTGAGATTTTGAGGAATTTATTGAGGATGAAGGCCTCGATGGTCTAGCACTAAACTAGAGCTACCAGATAACTACTCAGACTTCCTTTGTGGGAATGTCAACAGCTAATTTCCCTTCATTATTTGGGAAAATAGCAAACCATGTATAAATTAAATGAGATTAAGTATCTATAAGATGTTACTGCATGTAAATAGGCTCATTATCATTAACTAATGAGATTCTCATTTCATTGTTAAAACCTTTTTGAAAATTTGATTGTTATTCCTCAACATCAAAAAGTTAATTTTCCAATATTGCCATATTTTCCCAACTGACTAGATGTTGCCCATGTCATTCAGGGGCTGGAAAGATTCTGCCCATAATTTATTTCTCTCCATTTGCACCTAATGGAGCCAATAATATTGTGGAATAGCTACACAGTGGTCCTTTGTAACATTACACAACTAACATTGTCATAGAGTCATAGAGATGTACAGCATGGAAACAGACCCTTCGGTTCAACCTATCCATGCCGACCAGATATCCCAACCCAATCTAGTCCCACCTGTCTGCACCCAACCCATATCTCTCCAAAACCTTCTTATTCATAAACCCATCCAAATGCCTCTTAAATATTGCAATTGTACCAGCCTCCACCACATCCTCTGGCAGTTCATTCCATACACATACCACCCTCTGCATGAAAATGTTGCCCCTTAGGTCTCTTTTATATCTTTCCCCTCTCACCCTAAACCTATGCCCTCTAGTTCTGGACTCCCTGACCCCAGGGAAAAGACTTTGTCTATTTATCCTATCGATGCCCTTCATAATTTTGTAAACCTCCATAAGGTCACCCTTCAGCCTCCGACGCTCTAGGGAAAACAGCCCCAGCCTGTTCAGCCTCTCCTTATAGCTCAGATCCTCCAACCCTGGCAACATCCTTGTAAATCTTTTCTGAACCCTTTCAAGTTTCACAACATCTTTCCAATAGGAAGGAGACCAGAATTGCACGCAACATTCCAACAGTGGCCTAACCAATGTCCTGTACGGCCGCAACATGACCTCCCAACTCCTGTACTCAATACTCTGAGCAATAAAGGAAAGCATACCAAACACCTTCTTCACTATCCTATCTACCTGCAACTCCACTTTGAAGTCTTCATAGACACCATGTAACATTAGCAACTATTATTAGCATTTGCATAACAGAGTTCTAGAGGATATCCAGGCATATGACCAATGTAGACTGCTGCAGAGGTACTCAAATATGGAATATGATGACTTTCAAATCTTCTGCACTTACAGGTTTGTCAGTTCTTTACTCCAGTCAGATAACAATTCCTTCATGGAATCAGATGAAAATAAAATAAGTGGCGTTTACCACATGAAACTTCCAACATGAACGACATTCAAATGATTTGGAGATGCTGGTGTTGGACTGGGGTGTACAAAGTTAAAAATCTCACAACATCAGGTTATAGTCCAACAGCTTCAATTGGAAGCACTCGCTTTCGGATCACTGCTCCTTCATCAGGTGGTTGTGGAGAATAAGATTGTAAGACAGAGAATTTATAGCAGAAGTTTACAGTGTGATGTAACTGAAATTATGTATTGAGAAAAGATCTTGATTATTTCTTAAGTCTCTCATCTTTCAGAATAACCATGTTGGTTTCAGTTCTTTTCCTTCATATGTAAATCGCTGAACTTTTTAAAAGTTACATTCTCAAAGTGAACTTTAACAATTGGTGTCATGTCGGCCCAGATAATGTATCAAAGGTGTTAACTCCCTGTGTGAGGCTGTCTGTGCCACAATGGTCAGACTGATTCTAATCTAAAAATCATGCAGTTTTTGAGCAAAGTAAAATGTAGTTCTGCAAGTACAAATTCATCCCACAAACTTTTATGTGTATATGTGCATGTGTGTGTGTATATGGAGGGGGGGGTGTTATAATTGCCTGTGTGTATGTGCGCGAATGTGAGTGTAAAGGGGTAGAGGTCTGTGAGGGGGTGTGTGTGGGAGTGTATATGTGAGTGTATGAGAGAGGGTCTGCCTGAGTGTGTGTGTCTGTGGGAGTGTGTGTGCGTGTGTATGTGCATGTGTGTGTCTGTGTGTATCTGTCTGTCTGTGTAGGTGGATCGTGCAATGGGGTCACCTGTAGTGTGACATGAACCCAAGGACCCAGTTGAGACCATCCCAATGGGTACCAAACTTAGCTATCGGCCTCTGCTCAGCTACTTTTTGTTGTTGCCTGTCCCGAAGTCTGCCTTTTGACTTTGGTTACCTGAACATCCGAAGTTGAATGTCCTTGATCACTGAAGTGTTCTCTGACTGGGAGGGAACCCACCTGGCTGGTGATTGTTGTGCGGTGCGCATTCATCCGTTGCCGTAGCCTCTGCTTGGTCTTTCCTCAGGGCATCCTTGCCTGCAGCATATGAGATAGTCAATGTTGGCTGAATCGCATGAGTACCTGCCACGTACATGGTGGGAGGTGTCCCACGTGTAATGATGGTATTCATGTCGACACTCTGACACATCTTGCAGCATCCACTGTGATAAGGCAATGATATTGCCCTGAAAGTCGGGCAGTTTGCTGTGAACAATGATCTGTTTGAGGTTTGGTGGCTCTTTAAAGGCGAGCAGTGGAGGTGTGGGGAAGGTCATCATCATGTGCGAGGTGATCATCCTCATTGATAATGTGTTGCAGGCTGTGAAGAACATAGCATAGTTTTTTGGCTCCTGGGAAGTACTGGACAATGAAGGGTACCCTTCGTTTTTAACTCTGTACATTCAAATGAAAATAGTATTAAACTATTCATAGAAACAGGAGAAAGTGAGGACTGCAGATGCTGGAGATCAGAAGAAGGGCTGAAGAAGGGCTGATGCCCGAAACGTCGATTCTCCTGCTCTTTAGATGCTGCCTGACGTGCTGCGCATTTCCAGTAACACATTTTTCAGCTATTTATAGAAACAGTCAGTACATAGAGTCGTAGAGGACTATAGGGCTGCTTTTTCATTAGAGATAGGCAACCAATGTCGAATTTAACTGGAATGTCACCACATTTCATGTGAGGGGCAAGGTTGAGAAGGTGGGACCTTCATGGTGACAGCAGCTGGATATAGGAATTGAACACATGTGGGCGATGTCACTGCATCATAAACCAGCTGTCCAGCCAACTATTCCAACCAATCCCTTTGTGTGTATCATTGTGGCAGGGTCACTGAGGAAATGGTCAACTAACTTGCTGACATCAGGTCATTAACAGCATTACTTTGCTTAAAAATGTGTTGCTGGAAAAGCGCAGCAGGTCAGGCAGCATCAAAGGAACAGGAGAATCGACATTTTGGGCATGCTTCATTCCTGAAGAAGGGCTTATACCCAAAACGTCGATTCTCCTGTTCCTTTGATGCTGCCTGACCTGCTGCACTTTTCCAGCAACATATTTTTAAGCTCTGATCTCCAGCATCTGCAGTCCTCACTTTCTCCAAGCATTACTTTGCTGTCTATCTGGGGCTAAAGAGGAAAACCATGGCCTGAAACCATGCCAAAGTATAATTATCTTTCTAATCATTAACTAATAAGGACAATTTACTATTGGATTGTTCTGATAAAGAGTCACCAGATTTGAAACGTTAACTTAGATTAGATTACTTGCAGTGTGGAAACAGGCCCTTCGGCCCAACAAGTCCACACCGACCCGCAACCCACCCATACATTTACCCCTTACCTAGCACTACGGGCAATTTAGCATGGCCAATTCACCTGACCTGCTTATGTTTGGACAGCGGGAGGAAACCAGAGCACCCGGCGGAAACCCATGTAGACACGGGGAGAATGTGCAAACTCCACACAGTCAGTTGCCTGAGGCAGGAATTGAACCCGGATCTCTGGTGCTGTGAGGTAGCAGTGCTAACCACTGTGCCACTGTGCTGCCCACTCTATTTTCTCCACTCAGATGCTGCCAGACCTACTGAGTTATGCCAGCAATTTTTGTTTGAGTCACAGATCTCTAGCAATTCTTTGTGTTATATTACTAACAAACTACACAGATGAAAAGGAACAAATCTGTGCACAGATTTGCCTCAATTCACTGCAGAAGGTGCAATTAGCCCCACTACTCCAGTGATTTGTCATTGGCTTGTCTTCCTGATTGCTGTCTGGTGAACATTTCCAGTATGTACAGTAGAGGAGTGAAAGTACGGTCACTCCGGGCATACTACTGAACATTCACTACGTTGGCTCATACTTGAGGGAACGTCACTTGTACGAAGAAAAATCAAGTTACAGGAATAGACAAAACTGTTTTGGATCCAATGAAGAAAGTTGGAATGAAAACACAGATAATTTAAAAACTGCATTAGCAAGAAATCTTTATATTGTCACAATCCAAGTCAACAAAATTGCAGTTATTGATTCATGCTGACTAAGGATCAAACTTCTGCTCAATGCCTAATTTTGCTAAGATCAGGAATTTGGCCTTTGTAAAAATCAAAGCTACTTTTGCATTAAGATTGCATTGACGCCATGTCAGCAATGTGTTGTCACAGTTTGGGGTTAAAACTTATCTCCCGCATGGTTGGCATTTTAATTGCCCTGTCAAAAGCCAAGCTTGGCATATGCATTGTAAAGTGCATGCACAGAGTTTTCTCCAAAATTGCAATCTTTGAAAGGGTAACAGTATTTTTGTTCTAATTCTTCTAAATTTGGACCACATTTTACAGCATGTAAAGAAATATCTTTGGAAAAGCCACAAATATTAGTACACTAGCAGAAATTATGTCAAACATAAATATTATATGTACATGCTTTCTCTCAATAATGGTAGAACAGGCGTTAAGGGCCAGGTAGCTTCCTCTTGTTATTTGTTTGCATAAACTTATTGCCTTGTAATTACATCCTCCTACCAATGGAGGTGCTGCTATGCTGCCCAGCAGGACAGATGAACAGCCATTAAAAAAAAGTTGTGCAAGACATTTTCAAGCACATGTGGACCTGGGAATGTAGAATGAACGTAGAAAATAAACTGGCATACATGACTTTAAAATAATGATATGGTTATATTTACATATCCTGATGCAATTATCCCTTGCACCCTTGTCATTTCACCTCCCAATAAAACGCTTGGTTGTCACATCAAATGTAAAGGCTTCAAATTTGCGAGTACTAAATGGGAGATGTCAGATTATCTCAGACACAATATCTGACAGCCATTTAGGGCAGAAATAGAGCAAGTTATTCTTTGGCCTTTTACGAATGTTGTGCAACAGTGATGCTGAGAAAATTTTGCGGAATGCAATCACTGTTTATACGTTGCACCATTGTCATTAATAACATAGTCATCACCAATGGATTTGAATAATTTCATAAATCATAATACTTCCAAAAGCAACAAGATGATTTATGACAAATGTGTGGCCAGGCATTTTCCTTTAAAGTTGGATGAAATTGAATGAGCACTTCTGGGGAAAAGAAACATACACAATCACTACTGGGCTTCATTGACTACATTGTACTGTTTAATTGGTTTACTTAGTGATTTTCAGTGTGAGTGGTAGAGCTCAAAGCTTTCAATTAATTCACAAACAGCAACAATCATATTCAAACTAGATTTTCCAGAAAAAGGAAGCATTTTTTTTCAGAATGCTAATAGTGCGTAAATGTTAAATACATTGAATATTTCCAACGCAAGGCATTAAAAAATATGTTCAATGGAGTCCTTTAGAAAGTATGAGGCAAGATAGGATGCAAACTACATATGCAATCACATTTAGTGGAGAAATCTTGAACCTTTACAAATCTTCGTCCATTATTGCTGTACAGAGTGTTCAAACTGCAGTACATGTCAGGATGTGCAAGCTACTGCAGTTAAAATAATTATATTATATTTACTTCATTTAACCTGTAGGAGGACCTTTTTCCTTTTACTCCGCACTCAGGCCGGTGTCCGATGGTCTGCCGATTACTATGGTGGCCTCTGTCCAGCAGGCTCTGAAACCTCAAAGCCGCACATGGGTCACTCCACTGGAGACAGCACTGAGCCGAACTCGCTGTTTATAGGATTTTCCTGCTCCTCGGATGCTGCCTGACCTGCTGTACTTTTCCAGCACCACTCTAATCTAAACTCTGGTTTCCAGCATCTGCAGTCCTCACTTCTGCCTCGCTGTTTATAGCCTGACCAGCGAGTTGGACCTTATCTCCACACAGCAATCACGGCCGTCACCAATGCCTGGGTGATTCCCTCTCTTGGGTGGGGGGGAACGGCCACCCGGTACCCACCCCTCGGGGAGTACCCCCAAAAAGAGAGATCAAACTGCTTATCCTGGCCAGCAATCCTCCTTGAGTGTGCGGTTTGAACTATCCGGATCACCCTCCGGTCCTGACACTAGAATTATTGTCTGGGATCTGCTGTGAACTCTGTCAAGCGATATACCCCCAGAAGGAGCACAGACAGGACTCAAATATAAGTTCAAAATTACCAGTGAACTTTATTACAGAAAATTTCAACTTGCCCAATCCATAAGATACCTTGATAAAACTTATATTCTACACTATGCTGTCAAAGATAAGAAAACAGACTCGCACACAGCTCAAATCTTTAACCCTACACAATTTACAGGGTACTTATACTTTAAAAGTTACACAAATCCACCCCCGCCCAGGCCTAACCGATTACCCCAGAGTATGAGCGTTCCAGGCCAGCGAGGGACTTGTTGCTTGTCTGGTGGGGGCTCCCTCTCCGCTTCGGGTGTTGCTCCAGACTTCTGACGGCCGAGGTTGCAGGCGAGGTCCAGGTCTTCAGCCCCGAGGGGTTGTTGTCCAGAGGAGCAGTGAGCTCAGAGCGAGGAGAGTGGAAGCAAAAAGAGAGACGGTTTCTGCTGCCTTTAGCCTTGCGATTTCAAAAGGGGCCGACCGGCTCCGGCCCTCAGGTCATTTCATTTTCCAAAGAATCTCCAGTGATTGCTGAGGCCAGTTTGATCCCATCAGCCGTGGAGACAAAAGAGTCAACATCGTCCCAAAATTAAATGTTGATAATCTCATGGAGCCTCCCAAACTGTTTTCCGATTAGATCAAGTCGTTACCTCATCAACTAGCTAGGCTCCATGGTTCACAGGTTTGGGTCCGTTAGTATTTCTATGCCTGTCCCTTGGTACAATGTTTGTTGAGCGCCAGCTTGTTGACTGACTTATTACCTCTGAGGACCTCTGTCCCCCAAAACAAGTGTAAGGCCTGCTGGGAAATCCCGCCTGTACAGATGCCAAGGTGACCAATTCTCCAAGAAGACCATTTTCCTTTCAAAGCCTGGCGATTGCCCTGAAACTGCTACAAACCAGATAAAACATTTTCACCAACTCACTCAGGCAGTGCGTAGAACCTGCAATTTATGGAGTCCATGCATCTACTTATAGTACAACATACAGAATAATCAGCAAATACTGAAATATTCCCTCATCCAGATTCAATAATACAGGTGTTATTTACAGACAAATTAAAGCTGCAATGTCAAATAGGTAATTTGTTTTTTTTTGACAAATGATTACAGTTATGGAAGTTATGATTAATTAATTATCTGTAAGTGATTATCTGTAAGAGGTAACAAATCTTTGTAGTTAATTAATTTCTTAACGATTGTGTTAATAGAATATGATAATTAGGTGAGACATACACTTCCAGCAGGTAATGATATCTGTAATTCAAGTCATCTTCATTAAACTAGATGAGATATTTAACTAAGGTTCCCACTGTTAAATAATTATGTGTTTATTTAAACATTGACAGTCAGCAATTAGCAATCAGTAAAAGTTTTATTCAGACTATTTTGGGTGAACATCTGATTGAGTGATTGAACACATTTTCAGTTCCACGTTTATTGATGAAACTAACAGTTAATCAATGGAAAAATACACAAATACATTATATTAACAGCATAACTGAAAAGCTGGTGGAGATGTAAGTGTGATTTTCACACCAACTTATCTTTATTAAGCAATCACAGGTCCACTTTACAAAACGACATTTTACTGCTGATCATGGGGTAAATATTTTGCTGCATACATACAGTGTCTGTTAGCATTCCAGATGGAGTATTCTCAACAGAGGCCTGTCATAAGATAAATTCAGACATCAGATTATAAAAAAACCTTGCATCAGGTGGATGGTAAAAATCTTAAATGTGAATCAGAATTTCTAATTGCCACTGAGCCAGGGTAGTGTGCCGGCAACCAATAGAGGAACAAGAAAGTTAAATAGTATAATGAGGATATTTATCTCTTACATATCAATCAGTTTACACTTAACTGAACAATATTAGGCATTGAGAAACTGGCACATGATATATGGCTTCTGGTTCCAGAGATAATGGCCTTACCATTTAGCTGCAGCATATGAAAATCCTGACATTTGAGTTTGGAGCAGGAGCAGGGCCCTCACCACCCCAAGTTGGCTCCACCATTCAATAGTAGCACAACTAATGCACCAACCCTGGTAAGCCTTCACCTCCCTTATCAAGTATTCATCTACTCTTGGCTTTAACAATATTTAAAGAATTTGCTTCCGCTGCATTGAGGAAGAGAATTTGCAATGGCTCCAATTTTCCCAGAGCAAGTAAAAAAAATTCTTATTTGTGTCAATAAGTGACCATTATTTTTAAATTGTGATCTCTAATTCTAGATGTTCCCCACATAAAGAAAAATTCATTCCACATCAACCCCGTCAAGACCCTTTATGATATTATATGTTTCAATCAAGTTGCATTTTACACGTCTAAACTCCAGCAGATACAAACATAAACTGTCTAACATTTCCTCTAGGTATTAGTCTATTTGGTATTAGTCGACTGAACCTTCTCTGAACTGCTTCAAAAATATTTCCATAAGATGTTACACCAACATTGTACGCAGTATAAAAACCAAAAGAACTGCAGATGCTGTGAATCAGAAACAAAAGCAGAAGTTCCTGGAAAAGTCATTTCCTTAGCAAGTCACAGTACACATTGTTTCTAGAAAACTGTGTACAATCTCACTGAAGCACAGCCTTCCTACTTTTATATACAATTCCTGCCAATGAACAGCAACATTCTATTGGTTTTCCTAATTATCCGTTGTACCTGCATACTGACCGTTGCAATTCATGTGAAAAACCCAGGCTCCTTCGCATCTCCGAGCTCTGTAATCTCTTTCATTAACTGTGATGTATTCTTCCTACCAAAATGGAAGAATTCACACTTTCATCATAATACACTCCATTTATCAGACATTGTACGCTCATTGAGCATATCTATATCACTCTGTAGCCTCCTTATGTCCTTGTTGTTTACTTTTTGGGGTAACCCTCTGTCAGAAAGGTTAGCCCAATAAATTAGAGATCACAAAGCACAGATTGAAATGAAATTGACAAACAGTTTATTAGTATGCTGATATCGCGGAAGAGAAATTGACTAAGCTGAAACAGCACAGTCTGACCAGGTAGCAGAGAATTCTCTTCCTTGAGCTGAGGAAGAAGCCAGGTTTTATAATAATCTTGTACAATAAGGTTAAGTAGAAATGGGGAAAGATACAATGTATTGGGAAATGGAGTGACCTAGATACAATGATGATAATTGTAAAACACTTATCGAATGAATGCCCTGATTCTTGATACAATGCAACATCCTGACAGTATCAATGGGTCCGGAGATTCCAGTCCTCTTCATAGGCAAGTATTAATGTCTCTTTTGAAACAGTTAGGTGCTTCCATTGTCTTGTTCTGGGAGCAATGCTCTTGGTCATGCCTCTCTGTCTGACCTGTTCTTTGTGTGGTCTTGGTATTGCTGGACTATGAGACTGCACTGGGGCTTTGGGACAGCTGTGTTGATCTAGCATTGTTAGTGGGTGCTGGGAAGTGTATTCCTTTGTCTGCGAGTGCTGTCTGGTTTTGCTTGTCAGCCTGCTTGGTCCCTGCTGAGGCATTCTGGGTGTTTTTGGTATAGTTTGGCCAAGATTAGATTAGATTCACTACAATGTGGAAACAGGCCCTTCAGCCCAACCAGTCCACACCGACCCCTCCGGAGACTAACCCACCCAGACCCATTTCCCTCTGACTAATGCACCTAACACCATGGGTGGTTTAACATGGCCAATTCACCTGACCTGCACATCTTTGGATTGTGGGAGGAAACCGGAGCACCCGGAGGAAACCCACGCAGACACGGGGGGGGGGGAATGTGCAAACGCCACACAGACAGTCACCCGAGGCTGGGATCTGGTGCTGTGAGGCAGCAGTGCTTACCACTGAGCCACCGTGCCACCCCAAATTGGTTAAATATAATTTACGACTCATAAAACTTTGTTGCCTGTCTTTGCTGACTTGCATTTTTCTAAAGATTGTACAGTAACATCTTCATTTTTTTCACCTTATGAAATTTTCCCTATCTCAGAAGTAAGATAGTTAATGTAATTTCTGACTTTGCCTCTGTCCCTTCTTGAATAAAGGAGTTGCATTCACTGTTTTTCAGTCCAATTGAACTTTCCACAAATCTATAGAATTTAGAAGAAAAAATGCATCAATTATCTGATCACTGTTTTTAAAACTTTAAGATACAGTGCATCAGGATCCAGGGACTCATCACACTACTCCAGCAATTTGTTCAATGTGACTTCTCTCGTGATTGTAATTGTCTTACAATTTGGTTTATCAATACTCTGATTGCACTATCATCCTATCTCCACTTCGGCAGCGAAAATAGGAAGGAAGATTATTATGTTGATTTGCAATAAACTGGGAGGGGGAAATGTGCATAGTTCTAGGTGTCCTTGTACACCAGCTGCTGTAGGTAAGCATACAAATATTCTTTTTCATTCACTCATGGGTTGTGGGCATCGGTGACAGGGCCAGCTTTTATTACCTGTTCTTAGTTGTCCTTAAGATGGTGGTGGGCTGCCTTCTTGAACCACTGCAGTCCACTTGCTGTGGGTTGATGCACAATGCTGTTAGGAAGGGCATTCTAGAAATTTGACCCAGAGACAGAGAAGGAAAGGTGATGTATTTCCAGGTCAGGATGGTGAGTGGCTTGGAGGGAAATTTGCATGGGCAGGGGAGGTGTTCCCAAGCGTCTGCGCCTTTGAATTTGTGGATGAAAGTGTTTGTGGGCTCAGAAGGAACTGTGGAAGAATCTTTGGTGAATTTCTGGGATGCATTTTGTTCATTGTATGCTTTGCCACTAGTGAGAGTTGGTGGTGGAAGGATTGGATACCTGTGGATGTGGTGCTAATCAAGCTGACTGCTTAGCCTGGATGATGTCAAGTGCCTCAAGTGTTATTGGAGCTGCACCCACACAGGCAAGTGGGGAGTACACCATCACCTTTCTGACTTGTGTCTTGTAGATAGTGGACTGGCTTGAAGGTGGTCCAGCAAGCAATAAAGACAGCAAATGGTATGCTGATCTTCATAGCGAGAGATTTAGAATACAGGAGTAGGGATGTCTTGCTGCAGTTATGGAGGACCTTAGTGAGACCACATCTGGAACATTGTGTTCAGTTTTGGTCTCCTTCAAAAGGATGTCTGTGTCTGGAGGAAGTGGTGTATGTGTGCGTGCATGTGCATGTGATCACAGTCTCAGGATACAGGATAATCCATTTCGAACTGAGTTGAGGAGAAATCTCTTCACTCCGAATGTGGTGACCCTATGTCAATTTTCATTACCACATAACACCAAAACTTTGTACAATTTGAATAAAAGAAGTTGGATATAGTCCTTGGGCTAAAGAGATCAAAGGATATGGGGGAGGGGAAGGAAGAAAGAAGGAACAGGCTATTGGGTTGGATGATGAACCAAGAATGTAATGAATAGCACAGCAAGTCGGAAGGGTCAAATGGCCCATACTTGCTCCTATTTTTATGTGGTTTTATGTTTTCTGGTCCATGCACAATTCCAACACAGCCTTCTAAGGTTCACCATCCGCCTTCCAATGTCTTTATCTCAATTGTTCATGACTCCCTGATCCCAGCTCCAGCTCTGCCTTTGGCTCCAAACTCAGACCTCATCTGTCTCCAATCTCTCACGACTCTGGGCTTTTTTATTGCCTGACTCTGCACTCTTCTTATTCCTTTCCAGGTCCTCCTGGTTCTGGAATCTAATGTTACTTCCTGCAACCCAAGTCTCTGTTCTATCCCAGTTTCCCTGAGCTACCCGAGTGCTGAAGGCTGACTCAGCTGAAAGTCAATCTGATTGTTTGTAGCCGTGTAACAGAAATAAAACATGCTAACCTGGCAGCACCATTAACATCTTCTGAGCATCTTGATCTCTGAACATCTTCTGCTCCCCACAGCTCTGGCTTTGACTTAATACACTATTGCTTCAGTTTCTCAGTTAGAAATTAAAATTATTTTAATTTAATGTAATGTGGTGAATAAACAGTGCTGGAAAAAAGATTACATTAGAGACCGGTACAAAAGGACAGAGCTCTAACCTTCTTGCCCTGATGCCGTACAGAATGAGATGTCAGAAACCTGTGGTTGTATTGCTCTGCTCAATGATAAGAGCAAACGTAAAGATCATTCTGTACACCGACCCTACTTCACCATTAAATTATATCATGGCTGACCATTCATCTTAATGCAGTCTAGCACTTCTTGTTTTTGTTTGTTTCAGTTCCAGGGGGCCCCTGACAATATTCCAGCAATAACCTGCTCACTAATAGTTTGGGTTCCATCAGGGTCATTCAGCTCCTTACTGCATTTTACAGCTTTGAATCAATCATGGACAAAAGAGCACAACTCCAGAGGTGAGGTAAAAGTGACTATCATTGACATTAAGACAACATGTGACCAAGTATAGCAACAAAGAGACCCAGAAAATCTGGAGTGCATGAGAATTAGTGGATAGCCCTCTTCTGGTTGGAGTGATACCTGGCAGCAGGGAAAATAATGCTGAATATTTGAGAACGCTGGACATTGCTTGGATATTGTTGCAGGAGTCCTTGTCGTCATGTTCTGCATCAAACCAATTTCAGTTGCTTCACTACTGATCTACCTTCCATAATAAAGTCACAAGTGGTTGAGAGCTGATTAAAAGTTGTTATTGTTCCTCTTCGAACAGAGGGGGTATAGCAGATGTTTCAAAAGAGCAGCTCACAGTTGGATTTTCCTGTAATTATTGGAGGGAAACTGTTTCCGCTGCTCAGAGAGTTGTAAGAGATTTAAGATCATTAGCAAAGAATCCACTGTGGACACTTTCTTTCACTGGAGTGGTGATCTGGACAGTATCATCTGATAGGGTGATTCATAACTTTCAAGAGTTTGATAAATACTTAAACAAGATAAATTTTCACAGCTGTGTGTTCTGAGCAGGGGTGTGAGGTCGTTTTGGTAACACTTTCAAAGGCACGAGCAAAATTACCTCCTCCTCTGTTGTAATATCCTATTATTGACCTTTTTCTTTTGAAAATTGTTATTCGATATAAATGAGGACAATCTCTTTCTCAATTGAAAGCTGTTGTTCTGTTTCTCTTTGAATCTATGGCTTAATGAAATATTGAATGTTTAATTAATGTTTATTAGCCTACCATTAGCCTATCACTGGGCAATGCAAACTGATTCCTCAGAAAACCAGTGAGCTCAAAGTTGTATTCTTATTGCAGAGCTGAAAATGTGTTGCTGGAAAAATGCAGCAGGTCAGGCAGCATCCAAGGAACAGGAGACTCGACGTTTCACTTATTAGATTAGAATCAATCTAAACATCAGGTCATAGACAGAGAACACAGGGGGCTAACACCTTTAACATATTGTCTAGCTATCACCATTGTTAGCAGCTAACCCGAGAATGCAACTTTTAAAAAAAGAGTTTTGTGATTTACACATGAAAGAAGTGAAAATATCTCTGTATTCTAACAGATAAAAGGCTTAACAGACAATCAATTTTTCAATGTATAATTTCAGTTACATCACACTGCAAACTTTTGCTATAAATTCTGTGTTACGATTGAGCCCTCCACAATCACCTGATGAAGGAGCGTCGCTCCGAAAGCTAGTGTGCTTCCAATTAAACCTGTTGGACTATAACCTGGTGTTGTGTGATTTTTAACAAGGTAATGAGGAGCATGGATAGAGTCAATAGCCAGAAACATTTCCCCAGGGCAGGATTGACTGGCACGAGGGGTCATAGTTTTACGATATTAGGAGGAAGGTATAGAGGAGATGTCAGAGATAGGTTCTTTATGCAGAGAGTTGTGAATGCATGGAATGCATTGCCAATGGTGGTGGTGGAAGCAGAGTGATTAGGGCCTTTTTGAGCAACTGCTGGACATGCACATGGAAGCAGTGAATTGAGGAGTGAGTAGGTGAAGTTATTTTATTTTAGATTAGAAATAATCCTCCACACAACACCGTGGGCTGAAGGGCCTGTTCTGTGCTGTACTTTTCTATGTTCTATGTTCTAAATCAAAACAAACCATAACATGATTATGGGATTAATGATAACTTAAAGTCTTCCAGATGTTTCAATATTGCAAAGATAAATTGTTCCTTTTGTCCCAGTTTTAAAAAAATGTTGACAAGTGTCCACAAAACCTCCTCGACTCAAAAACATTTCCTGGTCTATATGCACTTCAGGAGCCTCTTTCTGATCTATTTCCTTAACTCAGTACAACTTTTTATATTTCTTCAGTTTGGTCACTTTCTGCCGTGCTTATTGCATAGTTGTACTTACAACTCCAGAAATTGCTCTCTTCTCTTCTTAACTCCCTTCTATATTCCTCTTTACAAATATCTTTCTTGGTGTACACTGCCATCATTGCTAGTGTGTAAAAAAAAGTAGATAGTCCTTTTAATGATTATATTTCCTTGATAGTTGCTACCGTATTTATTTCTTACTCAATTGCTATGTTTGAGCTTTGGAATGATTACTGAGCCATTGACATGTTTAAACAGCAGTTAGTTTTCCATTTTGAACTATAAACAGTTCTGTACACTATATACAGTTCTATACACTGTATACAATTCTTTAAAAAAGTATTTTCCTGCTGAAGTCCTTCATCTCTCTATCATGTGTTCTCTTGCCTCATGAGGGGAGAGACATTTTTCATTGTCTCATATACTAACCATTGCATACTCAGTATTTTAACTGTCATCACACACGTCCAAATTGTTTTGTTTCTAATTCTCCGGGAAATGCAGTTAAAATATTCATCAGAATATTCATGAACTGGTTACATTACAGTCGGCCTTGCTCAGGATAATGTCTTCACCCCAACTTTATCCAGTTCCCTCATCATTGACCTTCTCTCCATCATAAGGTCACCAAGGATTGCACAATGTTCAACACTATTCACAATTCCTCAGATATTAAAGTAATCTGTGTTCATTTGCAGCAAGATAGCCACATCCAGGTTTTGGCTGATAAATGTCAAGTGACGTTAACAATATAGATGTGCTAGGTGATGACCATCTCCAACAAGACAGAATCTAACCATTTCCCCTTGATTAGTAATGGCATTGGCATTGTTAAATCCCCAGCTATCAACACTCTGGTATTACTATTTAATAGAAAGTGAACTGGACTCGCCATTATTACTGTGTCCACAAAAATATGTCAGATATTTGGAGTTCCATAGCAATTAATTCACCTTCTGAATCTCTGAGGCCTATCCACCATCTACAAACAAAAAATTAAGAGTGTAAGGAATACTCTCTACTTGCCTGGATGAATGCAGTTCTAACAATACTCAAGAGGCTTGACAGCAAAGCAGCCCACTTGATTGGCACTCCATCCAACAGTTACTCCCTCCACTATCAGTGTATATGCTGCATACAAAATGTGTTGCAGTAAATCACTCACCAACCCCATAATTTCTATCACCTTGAGAGATAAAAGTAGCAAATACATGGAAGCATTCACCACCTGTACATTCTCCTCTAAGCCAAACATCATCCTGACTAGGAAATACATCACCATTTCTTTACTTTCATTAGATCAACATCCTAGAACACTCTTCCAGGAGTTCTGTAGGCGTAACCACTCACCCCATGGTCAAGAAAGCAGCTCACCACCATGTTCTCAAAGCCAATTAAATAAAGGTTGGTCTACTCAGGAATTTCCTCTTTTTGTGAATGAATATATAATAAAGTAACTGATCTCACACATTCTGACAAGGTTAATATCCTTTTCAGAAAGTATGCATGATCAGAGAACTAGCTGTCTGAATTATCCAACATCAAAAAACCAAGTTGATAACAAATAATTTTATTTTACTCTTTCTTTATGACCTTAAAATGATCTAACTTAAAATTATTCAATAAGTTGTGAATCAGACAAGCGTGCACTTATTCAAAAATGATCAAACCCCTGCCTAAAAGACTATCCATTAGCTGCTTGGCTTAGAACAATCGCAAGTCTGAAAGCTTTTGCTACGATTGTTCATTTATCATTTGGATAATCCCTGCTGATTCATTCCTGTATTATCTCTTTGTGATTTCTTTCCTGTTTTCTCTTGGCCTAGTTAGCTAACAGTAATATAAAGAGAAAGATGAATCTTTGTTGACCTAATGGACTCTGCCATTTGATTTAGTTTTGCACTAAATCAATGGGATTGGTGCTGACTTGTGAGGTAAAGGATTCAATGGTAGATTAGTCTTTCTTCATTCCTTTCAGAGGTTAAGGCCTGAACAGAGATAGCAGAAATATCATAAATTGATTCATAAAGTATTGATTTAGATTTTCTCAGACAGGCTATTTCTCTTCCTTAACAATCAAAGTTACAGGAGTGCAATCATTCACCTTGACTCGTGACAGTGGCAAAAGTTCTATTGTCAAAAATACCATGAAGCAACTGATGAACAAAAAAAAACATTTGAATTCCCTGAACAGAATGGGAATTAAAATGTAATCAGAACTGGAGAAATGCCTGGAGTTGATTGAAGAATAACTAACTGGTTCAAAGTCAACAAATCTTTGGGCTTGATTTTAATTGAATGGTTTGTGACTGAATTAAAATCAGGCTCTTTGTCTATTGAGAAGATGTTAGTGAAAATGAAAGCATCTGTCAAAGTAAGAGTGATTTCCATCAACAGGAGACACAGATGCAGATTTACCAACACGTGGCATTCTGTCGATTCAATATTACTGTAAATATCTGTGCAATGAAAACTTTAAGTTCAAAGTCATTTTGGAGGTATGACAAAGCAGAACTTGTAAAGGAATGTGCTAATTCCCCCGAAAGTATCGGATCTGGGACAGCATTTTGTTTAGCTTACTGTGCCTCATTATGAATGTGTCACCACTGCAGAAAATAAAATATAAAAGTTCATTTGTTGCACAATGTTATTGTATTGGTGCACAAAAGAGCCAACCAAGTCTGTATTTATGCAAACCTCAGACCCAAGCAAAAGCCATTGCTGCTGACCTCCAGGCCAATGTTGATTAATTCTCTGAAACATTTGAGAAAATTGACCTTTCTTTAAACACCTCGACAGCTGAGGTCCTCTTCCATCTGTGTCCCACGGCGCTACACCTCCTCAAATGTCTATAGATTAAGATCAATGGCAAGAACCTGAAAATGTACAACTCCTCAACCAAAACAGACGTAAATGGTGAAATACATTATCATCTACAAAATGTCAACTCAAATTTCACGGACTGAGGACAAAAATATTTGAGGACAGGGATCTCAATCACAAGACTAAGGTCATGGTTTCTCAGCTGTAGGCTGACTTTAGCTTTCATCTCTTGAAATTTAATCAACAAAATTTCCTGTCTGCACATCTATCTGTATATGTTTACATAGGTCAGACATCTGATGAACTGCTTCAGCAAAGGAATCCATGTAGAGAGAAGAGAATTATCATGGAAGACAGGCTTCCTTTTGAGAGCACTCACTGATGGGTGTGAGGTTTAGATATTGATATGAATATTCATGAATGAATGAAGGAAGAGGTGGCTTTGTCAAGCTAGGAGGGTAGAGTTGGGAGGTTTGTGGAAATAGTTGGCAAGTCGATTGGGTGGTTGATGGTGTGTCAGTGTCAGTGATTGGGGGATCAGTTGCACAGTTACCCAGGAGTTTGACTAGTACTATTCAATCTAGCATTTCCCGTGTAGCCACTCAGAGATGTTAGAACTGTCAGACGTCTTCAGCTCTAGATCAGAGTTGGAAACATTTTTGGATTGTCCAATGAAGCAGGGTAACTGCCTCTGGGAAGTTCATACTTCTCAGGAAATTCCCATAAAGGTCAATATCCAGTCTCTGATGATTTGGAGATGAGAAGATCTGGCTCCATAGTTCTTATAACTGTTTATGCATTTATATGTTTGAGTTATGTTTTCAGTATGCTTCCTCATTTGTAAATGAGTAAAACAAAAACCTGAAAACAAATAGGATCTTGCATACTCCATTAACCTCCATATCATTGAGTCCTTGACGACAAGGCTAAAATATTGTTGATGAAACATTATAACATGCTGCTGAAGAAAGATTTCTTTTACAACAATAATTATAATAATTGTAGCAATAATTCAGGATGTTGGACATGTAAATAAAGTAGTCTAGATTAGAGTGGTGCTGGAAAAGCACAGCAGGTCAGGCAGCATCCAAGGAGCAGGAAAACTGACATTTTAGGCAAAAGCCCTTCATCAGGAAGAGAGGAAGGGTGCCTGCAGGGTGAAGAGATAAATGAGAGGGGGGTGGGGGTGGGGAGAAAATAGCATACAGTACAATGGATGTGGGGATGGAGGTGATAGGTCAGAGAGGAGGGTGGGGGAAGGTAGCAAAGAGTACGAAGGGTGAATGGAGGTGGGGATGAAGGTGATAGATCAGAGAGGAGGATGGAGTGAATAAATGGAAAGGAAGATAGGCAGGTAGGACAGGTCAAGGGGATGGTGCTGAGCTGGAAGGTTGGAGCCAGGGTGAGGTGGGGGAAGGGGAAATGTGGTGAAATCCACATTGATGCCATGGGGTTGAAGTGTTCCGAGATGGAAGATGAGGCATTCTTCCTCCAAGCATCGGGTGGTGAGGGAGCAGCGGTGCAGGAGGCCCAGGACCTGCATGTCCTCGGCAGAGTGGGAGGGGGAGTTGAAATGTTGGGTCACGGGGTGGTGTGGTTGATTGGTACGGGTGTCCCAGAGACATTTCCTAAAGTGCTCTCCTAGGAGGCGTCCAGTCTCCCCAGTATAGAGGAGACCGCATCGGGAGCAACGGATATAATAAATGATATTGGTGGATGTGCAGGTAAAACTTTGATGGATGTGGAAGGCTCCTTTGGGGCCTTAGATGGAGGTGAGGGAGGAGGTGTGGGCGCAGGTTTTGCAATTCCTGCAGTGGCAGAGGAGGGTGCCAGGATGGGAGGGTGGTTTTTTAGGGGGCGTGGACTTGACCAGGTAGCCATGGAGGGAATGGTCTTTGTGGAAGGCAGAAAGGGGTGGGGAGGGAAATATATTCCTGGTGGTGGGGTCCATTTGGAGGTAGCAGAAATGTCGTTGGATGATTTGGTTTATGCGAAGGTTGGTAGGGTAGAAGGTGGTCACGGTGGGGGGGGGGGGGGTGGTTCTGTCTTTGTTATGGTTGGAGGGGTGGGGTTTGAGGGCAGAGATGCGGGATGTGGACGAGATGAGTTGGAGAGCATCTTTAACCACATGGGAAGGGAAATTGCGGTCTCTAAAGAAGGAGGCCATCTGGTGTGTTCAGTGGTGGAACTGGGATGGGGAGGAGAGAGGGAGTAAATAAAGGAGCAATTCAATGAGTTACATTGAGACCTATGTAATTACACTTTTCAACAACGTGTTCATGTTGAACCTTATTTTAGGATAAAGAATATCTTCTTTTCAACAAGCTTAAAGCGAAACTAATAGCAGCAAGCTTTATTCTAATCCAGGCTGGATTGTTCCTAATCATTTTGAATTTAGGATATGATCCCCAAAAACAAAATTTTAAAACAAATATGTAGTTCATAATTAAGCTGTATTAGTTCTGACTTTTTTTCCCAAGTGCAAGGTTTTTTGGTTCTGATGACTGGCAGGCCCATTACAAATTGGAATAAAGTGCAACAATTAATGTATTTGCAGCAACATATGTTTCAGACTTGATCGAAACCTTTGCTGTCGCACAATAAATGGACATTATAAAGGAATACTGTTTCATTTGGTTCCATCTATCTGACTGAAATGTAATTATGCCATAATTTTTCTCAGCATGCTCCTTTAAACAGCAAAGTGATAATGAACAAATCATCCACTGGCTAGTGGCTTTGGTTGTGATGTACAAATTGGCTAGGTCATTGTGGGAAACGTCCCTGCTCGATTTTTTGAAATTGATCTTATAATCATGGGGTCTTTTAAGTCCAACTGAGAGTGCAGATGGAGGCTTAACCTCTCATTCAAATGGTGACAGCACTACCATTTCAACTTCCCATCTCGATTGCACTGAAGAGTTAGGCTTGAATTTATGCTGAGATCTCTAAATGAGACTTAAAGACACAATCCTCTGATTCAAAGGCAAGAATGTTATCATACAATCATTGAGACATATAGCATGGAAATAGACCCTTTGGTCCAACTCGTCCATGCCAATCAGATATCCTCAACTGATTAAGTCCCATTTGCCAGCATTTGGCCCATACCCCTCCGAACCCTTCCTATTCATCTATTCATCCGGATGCCTTTTCAATATTGTAATTCTCCCAGTCTCCACCACTTTCTCTGGCTCACACACCACCCTCTACATGAAAAGGTTGCCCCTTTGGTTCTTTTTAGAGCTTTCCCATCTCACCTTACACCTCTGCCCCCTAGTTTTCGACTCTTACCCTGGGAAAAAAAACTTGGCTATTCACCTTATCCATGTCCCACCTGATTTTAAAAACCTCAATAAGGTAATCCCTCAACCTGCAATGCTCCAGGGAAAAATAACTCCAGACTATTCGGCCTTTCCTGATACCTCAACCCTCCCAACTCTGGCAATATCTTTGCAAATCTTTTCTGAACCTTTCCAAGTTTTACAATGTCTTTCCTATAGCAGCGAGACCAGAATTGACCGCAGTGTTCCAAAAGTAACTAAACCAGTGTCTTGTATAGCCACAGCTTGACATTCCAGCTCCTATACTCAATGTACTGACCAATAAAGGCAAGCATACCAAATGCCTTCCTCTCAGCCACAGCTACATTTCCTGCCTCTACAAGGATCTCAGTGAGTCTGTCTTTCTCTCACTGTGCCCCCGGGTCATCTCCTCTGCCCTGAAGCTCTTCAGTCACATCCTGAAACAGACTGGCTACCACAGCCACATCTCCTTCCTCCATGCCTGCTTCCTTCTCTATCTTGTCCACTTCTGACTTCCCTTTCAAACAACTATGAATCTGCACCCTAAGGTTTCTTTTAGCTGCAATGCTCCTCAGGACCCTACCATTAAATGTGTAAGCCCTGCCCTGATTGCCTTATCAAAATGCAACACCTTACAATTATCTAAATTAAACTCTATCTGCGACTCCTCAGCCCATTGATCCATCAGATCAAGGTCCCATTCTACTGTGAGATATACTTCTTCACTGTCCATTACACCACCAATTTTGGTGTCATCTGCAAACTTACTAACCATTCCATCTGTATTCATACCCAAAATATTTATAAAAATGATGAAAGACAGTGTACCCTGTACTGATCCCTGTGAATCCATGTCACAGGCCTCCAGTCCAAAAAAACCCTCTACCACTACCCTGTCTCCTACCTTCAGGCCAACTTTATATCCAAATGGCTAGTGCTACCTGGACTCCATGCGACCTAACCTTGCTAACCAGTCCACCGTGCAAAACCTTGTCGAACACTGCCTAAAGTCCACATAGACAAATCTACTGCTTTGTCTTCATCAATCTTCTTTGTCACCCACTGAACTAAAGTTAACGCATAATGAGTAATCTGTGTTGTTTCTTTGCACATCAGGTATTTAAAGTAATTTGGATATTTTCTGCAAGTAATGAGCGAACATGAGCTGGACTTACCCCTTCAATTCCTTGGGAAGCTAGTTGGGGTGGATAACCTGATAACATTTCAAAAGTACTTGAACTGTACTTGAATGGCTGCTTGAAATGTTACAATGTTACAACTCGTGCAGGAAAGTGGAACGAGTGTACACTTAGCATGGGTTTGGCAGGGCAGTCTTGATGGATGAAAGGATCCCTTCAGTACTTTTGATTTTATGATTGTATGATCTGTCCAGGATTGAGTCTGGAATAGGTAACATGAGGCCTTTAGGGTAGAATTTCAAACTTTCTGCTCCAATCCTGATCTACTTCTTCATCTACATTGGACTAATGTCCCTATGGACACATCCTGCATCTTGACAGTGTCGCCATATTTCACCACCCCTCTTCCCAGACTATTTTGAGATTTAGAAGCCTGTGGTATTATTCCGTTTGTGAACATTTTGGGAGGTGCTGTAAATGAAAACTGCCTTGTCAGTGCACTGGTTATATCTCGCTTGCACCCCCATATTCTCTATGACCCAACTATGTTCTTTTCATGTCGCCCACCACCCACCCCTCCACGATAGTTGTATTCTCTCCATACCCACTGCTCTAATATCCATTATGTACAGCAACAATGAACTACTGGAAAAGCTGGCGAGTACTGGAAATGCTCATTAAACCGATGCAATAAGCAGATTGGTTTTGAAAATTTCTTTTGAAAAACAAAACTCTTCAACTTACAATTTCACGAATTGTAAAACAACCACAACAATTCATTGACAAAAAAAAACACAATTTACTTCACGTTCCTTAATCTTGTCCACATAAGCGCTCAGGCATTGACAAATCTCTTTAAAGAAATTCAATTTTTTACAAGTTGATAAAAGATCTCAATCAACGAAAACTGGATTGCTGCTCCTTGTTGTATAATCCGAGCCCTGTGCAGTTGGACGCTTTTGCCATTCCTGTAGCTAAGCAAAGTATTCATAATGAACAACTGGCCAGGCCATTTGTTTTTCAAGATGGTAGCAGTCTGTTCACATATATAAAACAAGGATGATTCCTCTAGTAAATGGAAGTGGACTTTCTAATTTGACAATCTCACTTGCATGGCCAACAGACAAAGGGTCAGACTCCAGACTGCACTGTCAGGGCAGGCAGGGACAAGGTAGGACTAATAAATTAACCTGCATTTATTTCAATGCAAGGGGCCTAACCAGGAAGGCAGATGAACTCAGGGCATGGTTAGGAACATGGGACTGGGATATCATAGCAATTACAGAAACATGGCTCAGGGATGGGTAGGACTGGCAGCTTAATGTTCCAGGATACAAATGCTACAGGAAGGATAGAAAGGGAGGCAAGAGAGGAGGGGGAGTGGCATTTTGATAAGGGATAGCATTACAGCTATGCTGAGGGAGGATATTCCCAGAAATACATCCAAGGAAGTTACTTGAGTGGAACTGAGAAATAAGAAATAAGAAATCCTTATTGGGATTGTATTATAGACCCCCGAACAGTCAGAGTGAAATTGAGAAATAAACTTGTAAGGACATCTCAATAAATCTGTAAGAATAATAGGATGGTTATGATAAGGAATTTTAACTTTCCAAACATAGACTGGGACTGCCATAGTGTTAAGGGTTTAGATGGAGAGGAATTTGTTAAGCGCATACAAGACAATTTTCTGATTCAGTATGTGGATGTACCTACTAGAGAAGGTCAAAACTTGACCTACTCTTGGGAAATAAGGCAGGGCAGGTGACTGAGGTGTCAGAGGGGGAGCACTTTGGAGCCAGCGAACATAATTCTATTAGATTTAAAATAGTGACCAAAAAGGATAGACCAGATCTAAAAGTTGAAGTTCAAAATTGGAAGAAGGTCAACTTTGACGGTGTTAGGCAAGAACTTTCAAAAGTCTGATTGGGGGCAGATGTTCACAGGTAAAGGGACGGCTGGAAAATGGGAAGCCTTCAGAAATGAGATAATGAGAATCCAGAGAAAGTATATTCCTGTCAGGGTGAAAGGAAAGGCTGGTAGGTATCGGGAATACAGGATGACTAAAGAAATTGATGGTTTGGTAAAGAAAATGAAGGAAGCATATGTAAGGTATAGACAGGATAGATTGAGTGAATCCTTAGAAGAGTATAAAGGAAGTAGGAGTATACTTAAGAGGGAAATCAGGAGGGCAAAACGGGGACATGAGATAGCTTTGGCAAATAGAATTAAGAAGAATCCAAAGGGTTTTTACAAATGCATAAAGGACAAAAGGGTAACTAAGGAGAGAATAGGGCTCCTCAAAGATCAGCAAGGCAGCCTTTGTGTGGAGCTGCAGAAAATGGGGGTGATACTAAATGAGTATTTTGCATCAGTATTTACTGTGGAAAAGGATATGGAAGATATAGACTGCAGGGAAATAGATGGTGTCATCTTGCAGGAAGTGCTGGATGTCTTGAAATGGGTAAAGGTGGATAAATTCCCAGGACCTGATCAGGTCTACCCGAGAACTCTGTGGGAAGCTAGAGAAGTGATTGCTGAGCCTCTCGCTGAGATATTTGTATCATTGATAGTCACAGGTGAAGTGCCGGAAGACTGGAGGTTGGCAAACGTGGTGCCACTGTTTAAGAAGGGTGGTAAGGACAAGCCAGGGAACTATAGACCAGTGAGCCTGACCTCGGTGGTAGGCAAGTTGTTGGAGGGAATCCTGAGGGACAGGATGTACCTGTATTTGGAAAGGCAAGGACTGATTAGGTATAGTTAACATGGCTTTGTGCATGGTTAGTCATGTCTCACAAACTTGATTGAGTGTTTTGAAGAAGTAACAGTGATGATTGATGAGGGCAGAGCAGTAGATGTGATCTATATGGACTTCAGTAAGACGTTCGACAAGGTTCCCCATGGGAGACTGATTAGCAAGGTTAGTTCTCATGGAATATAGGGAGAACTAGACATTTGGATGCAGAACTGGCACAAAGTAGAAGACAGAGGGAGGTGGTGGAGGGTTGTTTCTCAAACTGGAGGCCTGTGACCAGTGGAGTGCCACAAGGATCAGTACTGTGTCCTCTACTTTTTGTCATTTACATAAATGATTTGGATGCGAGCATAAGAGGTACCCCAGTTAGTAAGTTTGCAGATGACACCAACATTGGAGGTGTAGTGGACAGCGAAGAGGGATACCTCAGATTTCAACAGGATCTGGATCGGATGGGCCAATGGGCTGAGAAGTGGCAGATGGAGTTTAATTCAGAGGTGTTGCATTTTGAGAAAGCAAATCTTAGCAGGACTTATACACTTAATGGTAAGGTCCTAGGGAGTGTTGCTGAACAAAAAGACCTTGGAGTGCAGGTTCATAGCTCCTTGAAAGTGGAGTTGCAGGTAGATAGGATAGTGAAGAAGGCTTTCTTTAATTGTTCAGAGTATTGAGTACAGGAATTGTGAGGTCATATTGCGGCTGTACAGATCATTGGTTAGGCCACTATTGGAATATTGCATGCAGTTCTGGTCTCCTTCCTATCAGAAAGATGTTGTGAAACTTGGAAGAATTCAATAAGATTTACAAGGATGTTGCCAGGGTTGGAGGATTTGAACTATAGGGAGAGGCTGACAGGCTGGGGCTATTTTCCGTGGAGCATCAGAGGGTGAGGGGTGACCTTAAAGAGGTTTACAAAATTATGAGGGGCATGGATAGGATAAATAGACAAAGTCTTTTCCTGGTGTCGGTGAATCCAGAACTAGAGGGCACAGGTTTAGGGTGAGAGGGGAAAGATATAAAAGAGACCTAAGCAGGCAATGTTTTCACACAGGAATGAGCTGCCAGAGGATGTGGTGGAGGCTGTCACAATTGCAACATTTAAGAGGCATTTGGATGGGTATATGAATAGGAAGTTTTGGAGGGATATGGGCCGGGTGCTGGCAGGGTGGAACTGGATTAGGTTGGGATATCTGGTCGGCATGGATGAGTTGGAACGAAGGGTATGTTTCTACGCTGTACATCTCTATGACTCTATGAATGCCTACAGACCCAAATCCCCGATGAGTTGACCAGCTTTTAGAAGTTCTGACAGTGACACCAGGCAGTGGCATGCCACATGGTTTCCTAAACTGAAGATAAAGGCATTTTTCATGATGTTCTTTGACAGTGGACATAGTGATATTAATGTTTCAGAATGTGGATGTACCTTTGTTTATTGAGCTGGATGTTGCTTGGTGAGCGAACCGACATCCAGAGCTTCAATCTGAGTTACAACTCTTCTCAAAACTCATATATTGTATAATGCTGTAAGCTATTTTATGAATAAGATAAAGATTTAATAAAAAATATTGACTTCAAATGGACACTATATTTGCTCATTATTTGTGTGAAGTAGGGAAAGTCATTTCTGAGATGAAATAGTTCAATGCAAGCAAATAAAGCTGTATTCCACAATAAACTGAAGTTGAATTAATGTTGATAGAGCTCATCTTAAATAAGCAGCGCTGTTTTGTGTGCAATTGTGGAGACTGAATCAACAAAGATTATGAAGTGGAGGTTTTGAAGAATCCAATGGAAATGCACCGTACACGTTCTACTTTCTTGAACATAAGAAATTCTTCAGCTAGGTTCATGATTAGTTTCCCTATAAACACATGGATATTTCATGATTCTGCATGACCCAGATTTGGTTCAGTACATTCCAGTCAAACAGTAGTTTTGATTAATATATTCAATATTGTAGTGGTGAGAGAATCAGCATTAATGCATAGTAAATGAATTTCATGAAAATTTTGTTCTAATTTTGACTTATGTATTGAAAAAGAATTAAAACGAATCTTGATTTACACACAGCTGTCTGATTATTTGTCATAACACGTGAAATGAGCTGCCATATATTTTCAAATAAAATGAGTGTAGCAAAGTCATTGCTTGCAATATTAGCTACTCAGAGAACAACTGAAAATCATTAAGCTTTAAAATAAACTAATAAGAAATTTCATTCTTTATCTATATTTAATCATTGCACTTTCTGAAGAGTCAAGGGTTTGGTGCCAGAAAAGCACAGCAGGTCAGGCAGCATCCGAGGACCAGGAGAATCGATGTTTCGGGCATAAGCCCTTCATCAGGAATGTGACTTTCTGAAGAGTTAACAGTTGAGAATGGTTAAAATAAAAGTTATTGAAGCACAGCTGAAATAAGTGGAGTACAGTAAGTACAGTACATAATGCCACCACATTTTGTTAGTCCAATGCTATTATAATTTGTAATCTCTTCCTTGATGCTGTATAATTTGAAAACTGAGAAAGAAACTTGTTTATTAAATGCTTCAATCTCAGGTGAAGTTGTTAGGCCAATTCACATCCAACATGTGTATGGTAAAATGCTGTTCATGTTTTGATGATACAAATTTCACAACAGCCAAGACAATCAACAGCATTCTAAATGAAAGAACATACAACTTTGAAAAAAAAATCATTTTTTAAAAAAAATCCATATTTTTTCTAAAAGAAATTCATCAGTCCTTTCTTGGGCTATGCTGTTGTTGATACCAAGTTTTGCTGAAAGTTGTTTTCGAGATGTATCGGATTCTAAAAAAAGACGAAGAGACTAAGAAACAAGGGTGAAAGTATGACCTGTGCCCATCTGCAGTGAGGAGGTAATAATGTTTCGCCATCGGTATTTCAGAATTTGAAGACATGCTTTAAGACAATCTTCTTCATACCTGTGGAATGGAGTTAAATGTCTCAATTATGTTAAATGAAGCTGATGATCCTCCTTCAGAAGTATGAAGAGCTACCAATACTTACTGAGGTGTTGATATATGTGAAACTCAAGCATTACTGTTTTGTTCTTGGCTAGTTTACACAGGCAAACCACACCACGATTCCAAAATGTACTGGCACAAATCAATCTCTCTATGTCATCATGCAGTCATCTGTTGCATAATGACTCTTTTTAAATAAAAAGATAACATTAAATAAAGAAAGATGGGTTGTCACACTCAAGGAAATAGAATGGACATGTGTAAGATCATACAAAGAGATGTCACTGACAAAATAAATCCGAATTAGGATTACATGGGAGTTCAATATTTCAACCTGCTGATGGAAGCTTTACACCAATAAATGAGCCTGATAAGATTACATCAATAGGTTATCCTGAATTTATTCTTGAAGAAAATACAAGCTATATCTTTGCTCATTTATGATGGACAGAATAATCCATTCAGATACTCACATGTTGTCGTTTGACACTGCATTTCAAAGAAGATAAAGCATGCATATCACAGCTCTCAGGATCAGCAGCTGTTCAAAAGTATTTTATGATATATTTTTTATATGCAGTCACTGTTGTAATGTGGGAAATGCAAGTCAATTTTACAAAACAATCACCGTTAGAGGATAATGTGGCCAGGACTATATTTTTTAATGATTGACATCACAGGGATTGAAGGAACATTATCAATCAGGATGTCAGGGATAACTGATCTCTTTGTCACCAAAATAGTCATGAGATTGTTAATGTCCATCTGGGAAGGCTGATATGCCCTCAGCTTAAGCTCTCACACATAACTGCCTTTGCTGAAGTGACATCTGCAAAGGAGCTGTCACACGGAGACAGTGTCACATCTTCACATGTCTTCATTGTGTTGTCCAGTTCCACCAACATAAAAAATGGCACAGATTTCACAACTGATCCTACAGCTCAAAATTGGGTGTCCATCAGATGTTTAGAGTCCTTATTAAAAGTAGCAACAATCTGCAATCTCGCACATGTCATATCGTTCAGTCCAACATTAAACCAGAGATTCAAGCCTTATGCAAAGATGACTAAAGGAAAGTGTGTCAGGAACACTACTAGGCATAACTAAAAACATGGTGCCAACATGCTAACAATACACGACTGCAAGAATGTTAAACAGTGGAAGCAGCATGTATTTGAGCCAAATGTGCCACAACCTGTATACCACCACTTTTTCACTGTCTATCTTTTCCAAAGGCACATTGATTGTTGTGTGATATATACCCTGGATACCAGCTGATCTCTGTGGCAGCCACTTAACAATTCCCCAAGTTTGTGCCAATGAGGCCTGTATTCGTGGGTCTGATCATGCAGAACTGTTGGAATGGAAGGGATTGCAGTGGAGAGGTTGGGTGACCTCCATTCAAAGACAGATATTACTGAAGTCTTTGGATCGTTATCAGAATGATCAATGAAATGACTCTTAAGAACTTTTCAGGGCCACCTCATGTTTCTCTCGATCAGAAAATATCTTCTGCTCCTTCACATTATAAACGCCAGTCAGAAAGTTCAATTCTCTTCATTGTCTTCAGGAAGGTCAGAAGATTTTCTCGATCATTTTCAAATCTGATGTTTTCTCTGGAGGACTTTTGTGGATTGCTACATTTTCCCCTCTATCTTTTTGTTGCCAACACTTATCATTCACAGCCTCCTGTACATCCCAGTGCTTTTGCTTTTAAGATCCTCTGTTGCGGAGTGTGTACCTTTTATATTTTGTTTCCTTGTATCTCAGACTCACAACATAATTGTAATAACTTAACAAGATATATAAGATAAATTTATTATTCAATGAACTCTCTCAACCTTAAATTTTCCAAGCAGACAATGTTGTCTCATCAAAATTGCAACACCGAAACAATGCAGCACTCAGTACTGCCTGAAACATTACCATAGTTTACATTTTCATAGAGTTTGAACCTACATTCTCCTGATGCAAAATGAAAGGCTGACATATTAAAAAGCTAGAAGACAAAAGAAGAAGTGCTTCAAGGAAACAGATGAGATTTGGAACTAGAAGTATGAACAATAAGAGAAGAGAATAGGTACAGTCTAAACAAGAAGGAAATGAAGAACATCATGAATTCGTACCAACGAAGTGTAAAAGCATCAGCCTAAAGTCCATTACTGAGAGACACGAACATTATCATCATCATCCTGAACTGTTGGAAACATATTCATATTAAATATTCATGGAGACATCACAAGATATTGCATAGTTTAGTGAAATTTAGTTTAATTACAAGGGAAGATGGAAATGATCATTTTATTTTTGCTTTTGAATTATTGGTGGCCCGCAGTGATGTACAGAAAAGGTACCTTATTCTCTTAAGGGCAGCATGGTGGCTCAGTGGCTAGCACTGTTGCCTCACAGCACCAACCTCGGGTGACTGTCTGTGTGGAGTTTGCACATTCTCCCCATGTCTTTGTGGGTTTCCTCTGGGTGCTCTGGTTTTCTTCCACCATCCAAAAATTTGCAGGTTAGGGTGGATTGACCATATTAAATTGTCCATAGTGTCCAGGAATATGCAGGCTAGATGGATTAGTAATGGGAAATGCAGGGTTACAGGAATAGGGTAGGAGGTATTGGTCTGGGTGGGATGCTCTTTGGAGGATTGATGTGGACTTGATGGGCCAAATGGCCAGCTTCCACACTGTAGGGATTCTATGTTCATTTAGCAGGAAAGAATTCTGATGCATTGAATGGACAGTCGGAGTCTCTTTCCCAGGGTAGAAATGCCAATTGCTAGAGGACATAGCTTTCAGGTGAAATGGGATTAAATTTAAAGGAAATGTGGGAAGCAAGTTGTTCACACAGACTGCCTGGAATGAGCTGCCAGAGGTAGGTGGGAGCAGATACCATAGCAACATTTAAGAAGCATCTTGACAGGTACAGGAATAGGCAAGAAATAGAGGCATACTGATCCCATGGAGGCAAAAGGTCTTTGGTTTAGAAATGCGTTAGCGCAGTCTTGATGGGCCAAAGCATCCGTTCTTGTGCTGTACTGTTCTTTGATTTTATATCAGGTTATATAATCTACTAGACACAAAACAAACTGGATGGACCTGATTAGTCTTCAAATTTTTACATTCAGACAAGGGACTAACTTTGGGACCTCCCTGGTCTGTGACTCGGTGGGTTTACCTAGTCAGTAGTGGAGCCGAAGGCCTCTGTATGAGTTCATATCTACAGTAACGCATTGACTCTGAACTGCCCTCTGAAAGGACCCAGGAAAGTGGCAGCTTACCACCTAAGGGCAGTCAATGATGCACAATAAATGCAAGCCTTGCTAGCAACATTCAGATCTCAAAACTGTCTTTGGCTTTTTATGATCGACGCAGAAATCGGAACACAAACAGGGATTTTATCCAAATTCAGTCCACATTTATTTTCAGATTTCATCGAAATGGTGTGAGTTGAAAGATAGTTGATAGTTGAATGGACATGTTCCATTTTGCTGCATAGAGCTTATCCACTGCCCGGCCTTGACCATCAGCACGCACTGATTAATCTCCAACCCCCATTCCACACCATGTGATCTCCAGGGAGAGGTGAAAAGCCAGAGTTACAAATCCGCAGCCAGTATGGGAAAAAAAATCTGGAAGATTCCTCTCTATCCTCTTGTGACGATTGAAAAGTGCCCAGGAGATGAGTCCAGCCCTAATCAGATAAACGTTCCCCAAGACAATTGCTTTGCTTCTGTTCTGTTGACACCACCTGAGCACACAGCCAGGGAGCCTGGTCTCAGTCTGTCTGCAACACAAGCTCTGTGTCAGGAGTCACTTTCCAAGACAAATGCTTTTCCATTTCTGTTTTGCTGACACCACTTGAACACGCAGTACCTTGGAGTCTGATCTCCTACTGTCTGCTGATCAGTTGTGCACTTGCAGTCAATCTCGAAGACAACTGCTTTGCCAATTCTGTTTGGCTGAAGCTATGTGAATACACTTCTGGAGAGCCCGGTCTCCCTTCTGTCAGCAGACTAGCTCTGAACTAGCAGCAACAGGCCCAACCTCCTCTTGGAACTTGTTTGAACCTCGGATGTTGTTCCCACTCGTGTTGTTCCAGCTTGAATGAAAATTCTTCCCAATCATTTTTCTGAACTGGTACCAGTGACACCCTTTAATTTGCAGTGAGCTGAGGGGACCTTATACTAATAGTTTGGTGAGGGCAATCACAGGATTGGTTTGGGAACTTAGAGCAAGTGGTACATCAGCTCTGATATATATACATGCAGCGCAACATCGAGGGCCGAAGGGCCTGTACTGTGCTGTAATGTTCTATATATGGAGGGGGATGGGAATGGGAGAAAGGGACTGGGGGGATGGATGGACTGCATTGGCCTACTTTGTCCGAGGATAATCACTTAGTGCATGACCTCTTCTTTACAACATTTATTTCATGTTGTACTCTGGAGGGCACACCCACATGTGATTCCTCACCTTCCCTGCTCCCATGCAATGTTCAGTTGTAGCACACAAGCCTAGCTTGTTGACAAACAAAGACAACCCAGAACAAGGAAACAACAGACCAAACATTCCCTCACAATCCCTAAGAGACACCCAGTTGGGAGGTGAAGGTGGTGAAGTCCACATTATTGAGGAGTGAGGAGGTCCTAGTATGTAAAGGATCAACTTGATCCTTTCGGGCCTTCTCCATGCATGGTGACAAAACAAGTTGGACTGAGGATGAGGAGGCTGGAGGGAGCCTGTCTGGAAACAAACGCTTAAATGAGCAGGGAAAGACATGATAAAAGGGAGCATTGCCCGTGAGTGCCACATTACTGCTCAATCCTAAACTGATGGACATTACATCTGAACAGTCAGAGCATTAATCAGGAGCAAGTAGAATCCATATTCACCTCAACTTCCTATTTGCTTCTAATGCTGGTGTCAATAAACAATACTCACTGCTATCAATTTGTTCTTGGAGCTAGACTCTGTTCCCTCGCACGGTCCACCCTTCTCACCCTAAGTCCTAGTTGGATAGTGTCCAGCCGTGCATGGAGCTTGTCAGAATGAAAACTGAAGATTCCCTGACAGAAAGTTTGGGTCGTCTTTAATCCCCAAGGCAATTAACCTTCTTCATGAGCTCCTGAAATCAGCCTGGCAGTATTTGACACCAGAAGAAGGAGAAGCATGGGTTTGAGGTCAGGGAAGGGTTAACCAGAGCTACCACCTGCTGTAAGGTTCCATAGTATCCTGGAGATCAGGAAACCCGGATCTGAAAAGAAAAGTACAGAGAGTGCAGCCTCCGCCCAAACCCTCAGAGCTCCTACAGTGGATTGGCGAGAGTCCGGCAATATGACCGAGTCGATCAATCTGGTAACCAGCACCCCCACATCCTGAAGAGATTCATGATCAGCTCAGTGTGGATCACCCACCGGTAAAGGTGAAGTACAGAATATGGCAAGGTGCCAATTGTTGTGCTGTTCACCTGCTGCTGAATGTGGCAGCTAGAGTGTCACCCCCACCATGCATCAACGGGAAGCAGCGTGTCACCTTGAATGAGAGACCCAGGAGAGGGTCCCCATCCTGTTTGTTGATATCCCAAACCATCATATCCTCTGTCTGCAAACCTGTGGTCTTACCCTGCAACTGAGAATGAAACTGAGCAACGTCCTATCATCCCATTCATGCTCTGAAACTGTACAAGTGAACTCAACCATGTTCACTTGCTTAGATAGGCCATCCATCCTGAATGGGACTTCCCCTGCTTATCCCACCCGTACATCAAAGCATCTACACAAGAACCTCTGGGAATCCCTGTCTCAGGAGACCACCACCATATGTTGGAAACAAGGAGAAACAAAGAGCTGTGGAACCATTATTGGTAGACAGATAATCATCCAGAAGGTGTAAGTGAAGAAATCCCAGCAACAGTCAACCTTTCTGGAGAACTGTCCCACATTCATATCCCAATATGATAAGATCATCTTCATTGCCAGAATGGCCACTAATAGATGGTTCTTCAAAGAATCAAACTCAATCGCATTGAGAGAAATATGGAGGTTAAAACTTTTAATTATAGGGAAAGATATTCTCTCTACCTCTACTCTCCGAGAACCAAGCTTCCAGAGTCATCTATCTCCAGTCGGGGTAAGTAATGGAAATAACTAAGCCATCCAGCTCAAAGAAAGGCAGGATCATGGCTTGGGCTGATGGAGCAACGTTTCGAAGGTGAAGTGCTGTGAGCTCCCTTCATTCCCAGCTTTCTGTTGGAATGCTGCACTGCTCAGTATGAAGGAGGTTCCATTTAGGAGTACAGCCAGAGAGAGGCTGCTGGAGGGCAGAGATTGGTGACTGGAAAAGATTAGTGACAGGGAGGGATTGGTGACTTGGAGGGATTGGTGACTGGAGGGATTGGTGATAGCGTATGAATCAGTGGGTTTAGGGGTGGGCCGGGTGACATGGACCAGGTCTGCAAGGGAGTGCTGTCCACACCTTAACAGCCAATTCGGGAATGACAGAAGCTTCTGCTACAGCAGCTCCTCCAGTGACACATGAAAACACCACAGCATCAAGGAGTTGGAGAAACCATAAGTTGCGTGGCCAAGTGAGCTGACAAGATAAGATTAACTCAATGATAGAACCTGTTCCTCCAATGGGTGCACCCACAGGGCTCTCAGCCAACTGCAAACTGGGAAACACAGTGGGTTACCAGAATCATGGATACTAACAACTTGGCCAATTCCCAAACTTATCTATAAATTGGGAAGAGGAACATAGCACTGATCAATGCTCATGGTCTCTGTAAGAACCCAAGCTTGGACTCCAACCTCCAAAGGAAAAGGCTACCTGGAACCCAACCTTCCAGACTCAAGGTCACCCTCATATTAAATTCTTACAAAGCCAAAACAACAGGAGGCCATAATTGATTCAGGCTCCCAATTGGGTTTCCAAAGACAGGAGGCCTCCAGAAAGTTTCCTCAGGTTAAACTTGCAAAGAAGGTTGAGAAAGATGAGACTTTGGGAACAGTGTTGAGGGTGGTTACTTCAGCTTTGAATTCAGGAACACAAGGGCCGATGAAGATAATCCCTCAAGACATGACCTGCTGGCACTCAGGGAAGATGTGGCACTCAGGCACATTAACCCTCCCTCCCTCAGAACCTAGATGCCTCTTAGGGATTGGGTGGGAATGGCTGAAGGTAATTTCACAGTTGTGAGGAAGCAGACACAGAACCACAACAAGGATTGGTGCTGGGTCCTCTACTTTCATAAATGATTTGGATGTGAGCATAAGAGGTACAGTTAGTAAGTTTGCAGGTGACACCAAAATTGGAGGTGTAGTGGACAGCGAAGAGGGTTACCTCAGATTACAACAGGATCTTGATCAGATGGACCAATGGCTAAGAAGTGGCAGATAGAGTTTAATTCAGATAAATGCGAGGTGCTGCATTTTGGGAAAGCAAATCTTAGCAGGACTTATATATTTAATGGTAAGGTCCTAGGGAGTGTTGCTGAGCAAAGAGACCTTGTAGTGCAGGTTCATAGCTCCTTGAAAATGGAGTCACAGATAGATAGGGTAGTGAAGAAGGCATTTGGTTTGCTTTCTTACTGGTCAGAGTATTGAGCACAGGAGTTGGGAGGTCATGTTGCGGCTGTACAGGACATTGGTCAGGCCACTTTTGGAATATTGTGTGCAATTCTGGTCTCCTTCTTATCGGAAAGATGTTGTGAAACTTGAAAGGGTTCAGAAAAGATTTACAATGATGTTGCCAGGATTGGAGGGTTTGAGCTATAGGGAGAGGCCGAACAGGCTGGGGCTGTTTTCCCTGGAGCATCAGAGGCTGAGGGTTGACCTTATAGAGGTTTACAAAATTATGAGGAGCATGGATAGGATAAATAGGCAAAGTCCTTTCTCTGGGATCGGGGTCCAGAACTAGAGGGCATTGGTTTATGGTGAGAGGGTAAAGATATAAAAGAGCCCTAAAGGGCAACTTTTTTCACACAGAGGGTGGTACGTGTATGGAATGAGCTGCCAGAGGATGTGGTGGAGGCAAGTACAATTGCAACTTTTAAGATGCTGGGTGTATGAATAGGAAGGGTTTGGAGGGGTATGGGCTGGGTGCTGGTAGGTGGGACTGGATTGGGTTGGGATATCTGGTCCGCATGGACGGGTTGGACTGAAGGGTCTGTTTCCATGTTGTACATCTCCATCACTCTGTGACTCTACCTGTGAATGCTCTCACCAATCACCCTCAACATAGGTGATCCTGAGTGTGCTCAAGTCCCCTGAGTGTGGCGACCCCAAATATATTGGCACCATCTGGAGATAAATAACCCAGGACTGGGTTTGTGTTATCAGAGGGCACAATGGATGTCTCTGGTGAAGGATCACCAATACTAACTGATGTGCTTGGGAAAAGCAGCCCGATCCCGGCACCAATCAGTTCAAATACCATCAAGGTTTTTCTGAAGTACTTCCAATAGTATAGTCAACTATGTAATTATAAAATAGACAGTTCACCACAATAAGCGCTTGGACCTTGAAGTGAACAGCAAAACTATAAAAGGTACCATAACAGGACACTGCACATCTTGAAGATTAGTCATAGAACTTGAGGATAATTGCAAACCTGAGCTACAAGGTGAAAATATAAATATTTATAAGGCTTTGATACTGATTATCGAGGGTTGAATTCCCACAACTGGTTCAAGAAGCTAATTTTATTTCTTTGTTTGACCAGAAATGTATGATTGTTAAACACCAAGTGAAAATACTGATACTGTCAGAGCTTGGTCCCAATTTGGGAACCTGTTGCACTGTTGGGTCTGCCCGAGATGTGATCTGCCGGTGATCCATTTGTTGAGCCATTTATACAGATCATTACTAGAAATCTGCATTACAGAGCTGAGTACGGTATATCAAGATACAGACAACGGGACTACTGAACTACAAGTCAAGAACTGTTGGTTTCTTCAAGGACTTGCTGACAGTGAGAGTCCAATTTATGAAACTGTTGCTTGTTATGTGATAACAACAGATTTAAGCAACAGGGCCAGATTTCTTTGGAACCTGGCATTTCATGTTAATTGGATATATTTGTGCATGTTTAAGTGTTAAAGATTTTTTTTGTCCCAAAGTTGCTAAAGTATTCACTGTAAACAAGTACTGCAGGGGAACAGTGATTGTCATAGAATCCCTATAATGTAGAAATAGGCCATTCAGCCCAACAAGTCCACATTGACCCTCAGAAGAGCATCCCACCCAGACTCACTCTCCTCCACTGTCCCTGTAACCTTGTATTTCCCATGTCTCTGATCACTACAATCAATTTAGCATGGCCACCTGACCTGCACATCTTTGGTCTGTGGGAGGAAACCAGAGCACATGGAGGAAATCCATGCAGACACAGGGAGAATTGCAAACTCCAGACCCAAGGCTGGAATCGAACATGGATCCCCTGGCAGTGTGAGGCAGCAGTGTGAACCACTGAGCCACCATGCTGCCCTATGAATTTTCGTATAACTTCCTGTCAAGTGAGATGTAATTATAATCATTGTATTCAATGTCCACTCAGACATAGAGAATCAATAAGGAGAGGGAAAGAAAGATTAGATGGAGAGGGAAAGAAAACGACTAGAAAGGCAAAGAAAAAAAAAATAATTTTGAAGTCTCTTGAAACAATTGACAACCTGAAGGATTGAATTTCATTTCCAAGAATAAGAGGCTGATTGAAAATCAATAACAATAATACATAAAGTAAAAGGTACTAAACGTAACTGTGGTGGTTAAACAGACAAGTGCGATATATCTTTGTATAAGTCATAGAGAAGTGAAACATCCAATTCCCCTTTTGCAAAGCAATCATCAATTCTTCCTGGAATTTGTTTTGATTCACAAGATATTGTCCATTTCTCCTCGCCATTTCTCCTCTGTTGGTTGGTTACATGTGATTCAAATGTTTTTTTTTAATCAAACCTAACTCAGTGTCTTCTTTGTGTACATCAGCTAATGCGCAGTAGCTGGTGACACATTTATCACATCAGGTAATCCAGTGGCCTTGGCTAATGATCTGGGGAACATGCAGTCAGTTCTGCTATAACATGGCAGTTCCATTTTTGTGTTATAAGGTAATCGCGTAATAGAAGTGTCATTTAAACTGATGGGGTCAGAATTGTTTTATAATCAATACACACTTTAAAACTTCACGCTTTAGAAACAGTGTCCCCAATTTGTCAATTGTGTTACCGTGAATCCGTGTTAACGAAGCATGCATTATAGCAGAATGTCCTGCAGGTTCAAATCACAGCATGGGAACTGCTGGAATTTAAATTCAATTCATAAAATGTGAAATTAAAGAAGAACTGTTAATGTTTGTGGAATAGAAACCAGGCTCAACGATTGTAAATGATGAAGTGTTTTATTCATAGTTTATAGGGCAGGCAATCTGCCATCCTTACCTTGTCTGGTCGACATGTGACTTCACATACATAGCAATCTGGTTGATTCATAACACTGACCTCTGGAATGGTCTGGAAAGCCACTTAAATCAAGAGGGTCTGGGGATGTGCAACAAATGATGGCTTTGTCAGCCACATCCCATGGAAGAATAAAAAAAGTTTGTATAGAGAACTGCGCAGTATTCTCTGCATCAAAGGCCTGAGAAGTGATGACCGGAAGAATGACCCAGGAGAAGAAAACACACAAGTCTCAAAATATTGAGAACGCTAGCAGCAATTTGTTTTAGAAAAAGTCTTTTTTTTTCCTTAAATTTGATTTTTGTCAGGAATACTCAGCTGACATTCTGCAAAATTTCCTTGAATGATTTGATGGATTCCTTTTCTGACAGGCTTTGGTTTAAGAGTGCTTGCTTACAATAAGTGAAATTCAGAGAATGCTTTTGTTGCAGATTGTCAGTTCCCACAAACAAGACAGCCATTAATCAAGTTAATTAAAATGACACGAGATAAATATTCAAAGTATGACACATACTTGATGATGCAATGCTGAAGATGATAAAAACCTTAACTAAGTCGATCAATTTGACAGAGTAAATCAGCAACTAATGAATGAACTGTGCAGTAGATCGGGAGGTTTCACAATTCATCTTTGGCAGGTGCCCCTGTCACCTCTAGTGAAAATAATTGCAGTGGCCACCTGCTACAGCTTTTGCATTTGCTGATTCAATGACTTTAAATGTTATTCCTCAATTTGCTGTGGGTCCAGGATAAATTCTTCTGGAGATTTCACAATGTGAACATGTGAATGTCAGAGTTGTAAACCTTTCCACAATCCTGGAGTTCAGTGTCTGCACTATCCCATGTATTTGTTAAAAGTGCACCATCTGCTGTAGCAGGAAAGGACAATAGGCAGAATTTTGTCATTGTTATTGTGGCTTGAGCGATGACAGTAATGGTAGGAAACACAATGAGAATATCAAGGCCAGAATTGAGGCATTGAGAAAGGCTTTTGTCAGTTTCCCCTTAAGCTTTAATGGAGAACTTCATAATCTCATTTCTGAGGGTAATGAGATGTACACTACAGAAATAGACCCCTTAAGTCCAACTCATCCATGCTGACCCATTAATACCCCAGTTCACGTGATTTCTATACCACTTACTGTTTTCCCTTCCTTCCCCAAGAAAGTACATGACACCAATGATGATGATCTAATTCAGAGGAGGTAGCTGGTGGCTGCAGCTTGCTGAATGTTTAGCCTGAGCATCATCCGACTGCTTCTTCACAATAAGGTCCTTATGAACTCCATGGCCAAAATTCTCCTTGCATCTTTGTCCAGGCAAGTTGGCATCAGCTAATCACCAGCCTCACCACATTATCACGGTGGCTCTCGAAATGGTCAGACACCACTTCAGTCTTTCAAAAACCTCCCTGAGGAGCTCTGGGATATCTATTCAAAATTTGGGAGGAGATTTGTAGCTTGGATGCTTGTTGTTGTGGTTCTGTTCGCCGAGCTGGGAGTTTTTGTTGCAAATGTTTTGTCCCCTGTCTAGGTGACATCCTCAGTGCTTGGGAGCCTCCTGTGAAGTGCTTCTGTCATGTTTCCTTCGGCATCTATAGTGGCTTGTCTCTGCCGCTTCCGGTTGTCAGTTGCTGTCCACTGCAGTGGCCAGTATATTGGGTCAACAAACACATCGACCTGGACCCAATATACCGGCCACTGCAGCGGACAGCAACTGACAATCGGAAGCGGCAGAGACAAGCCACTATAAATGCCGAAGGAAACATGACAGAAGCGCTTCACAGGAGGCTCCCAAGCACTGAGGATGTCACCTAGACAGGGGACAAAACGTTTGCAACAAAAACTCCCAGCTCGGCGAACAGAACCACAACACTGGGATATCTATGATTTGTATGCTTCTGTCAGGTCACTTTGCAGGTCTTGAAAGGACAATCCCAACAACCATAGCCCAGCCCTCTGATGTCCCCACAACATGCTGACTCATTCCAGTAATCCCTACACTGGTGGATTGACCATGACCCATTCTCTGAGCTGCAAAGAAACAGAGTCCTGGACTCTGGTAGGATCGACTCCCTGGGCTGGAAGCAGCCCAGCTAGTGACTGACTCTGACATTACTCCCTTATTAGCCATATTCCTCTTATTGGTCAGAATCCCCCTTGTTGAGCAGAGATCCCCTTGACCATGCTAAAGACTGTTCCTCTTAGACATTTGACATGGCTGTTTGGTTGAAGCTCATGAAGTGTGATTGCTGTGTGAGCTGCTGGGACATGCTGCAGTTGTGACATGGGGTCAGTTTAGCTTAGATGGCTGCTTTGTGGCACAGTGTGATATTAACACCATGGGTTCAATTCCTACACTAGCTAAGCTTACCATGAAGGGTTCTGCTTCTCAACCTTTCCCCTCACCTGAGGTATGGTGACCCTCAGATTAAACCATTTCTAGTTGCCTCTGCCTAATGAGAGAGCAGCCCTGTTATCTGGTAAGATTATGGCAACTTAATGATTTTAAAGTTGTGATATTGATGAAGTACTGTGTCACAGAGGGGCCTGTCCACCACCTTCACTGTTCAGTAACCCCCATCCATAACATTCTGCCTGCCTCTCCCTCTGAGCTAAAAAAGCAATGCAAGCCACAGAAGTTGCAAAGCAAGTGAGCACTACAAAGGAAAGCTAAAAGACGCAAGATGCATCCTGGCAGATGCATGGATTATGTGTGTGTCCCTATGTGCAAAGTGACCGGCAGAGGCACAAAGCCTTTAGGTGTCCTGAGCTACAAAGTGAAGTTCTCAAGGGTTGAAGTGGTGTGTGTGTTGGTGGTGAGGCTGGTGGATTGCCAGTGTTGACTAGGGCATGGATGAAGGGTTGAGGAGGATGATGTTCATGACACTTGTAGGGACATTGTGATGCAGTCAGAGCAATCAGGTGCCCCTAGACGCAAATGGTAAGCTGATGTCACCAAGTAAATACTTAGAATTTCATGTCAGGAGTTAGCACTACCTAATCTCTCTGGGAAAGACAGAAGTCAGGGTGAATCGCACGACTAATGTGACGCAGATGCACAGAAATAAGGTAGTTGTCTCTCATTAGCAACATTCTGAACTCACCAGCTCAGTCTTAAGTGGAAACTTTGGGATATAATTTCTCAGTATTGCGATCCTGATTTTTTTTCATTTTTACAGTATATTCCCATCTTTCTCGCCATTGCCAATGCTGATGAAAAGAGTGGAACATTCCACCCTACATTTCTCTATGCCCTTTATAAATCTTTTTCACAACTTAACAGATAGGCAATCACATGACTTATTTTCTGTGATTATAGCAGGTTTCCCGACTCTATTAAACTGGCAACGATGAACAAAATTAATTTCCTCTTCAAACGTAAAGTGGATGGGAAATTCTAAGTTCCTGTCAGTATACTAGAAGCCTTTTAATTTTGTTTAGATTTCCCTTACAACTTTGTCTTGTATCATTTCTCTAAGTTATTGATCTCCTTCCTGCCCTCTACACTTTCTCTCCCAGTCTATTCTTTCAGTTGAAGAATAGTTTGCCTTCCACAAGCATTTTCTTAAATTAATTCCGAAAATATGGACATCACTGGCAATTCCAGCATTTACTGATGGCACCCATTGAACCTTGGTCCTCATTAACTCTAGTTAGAAAATTACACTCAAAGACCTCTTCACTGGTCAACTCTTCACTCCTACCTCCAAGCTCAATACTGCCAATTCTTTTAAAAATTTCAGCTTTACTTCATCATTTGAAGTAGGTGAAGGAACTTCAAGGTTGTTATGTAACAATAGCGAATTTATCAATAACTAATAAACGAGGTGATTTCCTCAAATTCCAGGAGCAGTAATTACTGTTTTATATGCTGTTGCATTGTTTTGGAACATTGGAAGAAACAGTCAAAACAACAGCAGTTTTAAAAGGGAGAAGAACAGACAAAGGAAGCACATGGTGAGGTCAGTGCAAGAGAGAGAGGGAGAGAGAAAGAAACCCACATTGCTAACTGACAGAGTTAGCAAGTACTGCCTTTGCTGTTGAATTCATGTTTCGCTGGACATCCGAGTATGTCTGGGAAAATTAACAAACAGTGAAGTTCAGAAGAGTTGCCAGAGGAAGTGGCGGAGGCTGGTACAATTTCAACATTTAAAAGGCATCTGGTTGGGTAGATGAATAGGAAGGGTTTGGAGGGATATGGGCCAAGTGCTGGCAGGTGGTTGGGATATCTGATCAGCATGGACGAGTTGGACCGAAGGGTCTGTTTCCATGCTGTACATCTCCATTACTCTGTAACAATTAGTGTTTTACCAATTCAAAATTTGAAAATGCAGCAAAATAGAACAGAAACAATAGAAAGAGCACAAAAAGCCAAACAACACACAACTAAAATATATTACAAGTACATCACTGCATTAAATTGTGCTGTGATGCAAACAAGGAAGCCAGTTTGGTATTGTGTTTCTTCAGCTGTTGCTCTGAGATTGCTGGTTGCCACTTTTACAAAGAATTAAAGAGTGTTACAACGATGAAAGTATTTCTGCTCCACATGAATCTCCTCACTCCATACCATCCTCTCATACTATCCTATTCTCACTCATATCCAGCGCTTCCATAAAATCATCCATGCATTTCACTGTAAAAACTGAAATATCACTTTAAGACCAAAAGAAATAAAAACCATTAACTGATAGAGCAATCAATCATATATTTTTAAATTTATCAAAGGTTATACCTACTTATTTAATCAAGAAAATATGCTCATAGCTCAACATGTTGAAAATTCCAACAGTTCTGCCATTAGCACTATTTTTCACTCACAGTTAGAAATCAGCAGCAGCCAACACTGAATCTAAAGCAGCACAGGCCCTGAGCTATGTAGCTAATTAGGATTTCAATGCTCCTCATAAATGATTTTTCCAGAGAGAAAAAACATGTTTGAGACTGACAAGTTCTCCCAAAGCTATATTCTATATCAATTGACACCACAGCGCTAGTTATTGCACCTAGGCACTGAGCTGATTATTTTAATCAGAGTCATCCTGTTTACCATCCATCAGCACCAAATCAACCTTTTGGGCATATCAGACAATACCAATGATTACTCAGTGAGCTTGGCATTCCAGGTTCGACAGTAGGAGAGTTCATTTAAAAAAAGCTTGTTGCAGCAACAGTGGCTACTTCCCTCACTTTGCTCAGAGGGTTTTGCTGCAATGTTAATGAACAAAGCCAAATTTCAGAATGCAAACTTATTCCTCCTCAGAGTAAACAGCAACTTAACAGCTGTCATCCTGAATTTGTCAGTGTAGAAGCTGAATTGTTGCAGGTATATGGTCTACTGACAGTATAAACACATTCGTTTTCAATGCATTTGTGTTGCCACAAAATGTAGCAGACATGACTATCTATTATTTACTGGGAAGGAAAATCAGAGAATGTTTGCAGCATGGAAAAGGGGTCGTTCAGTCTATTGTGTTGTGCAAGGTCTTTGCAAGAACAATACAGAAACTCACATCACAGTCCCCTAACTTTGCCTTGCGAATGAGCCTATAATCATGGCAGGAATCATGGCAGTACAGAGGTAACTGAGGCACATGTTGTACACTGTTTTTTGAAAATAACAATAATTTACATTTACGTAGTACCTTTAATACTCTCAAATATTCCAAGATGTTCTGCAGAGGTACTAGGAAAGGTGACCAATCGCTTGTTTTATCGGTAGCTTTTAAAAAGGACAGTGGGGTAGAGAGATGCCAATGCTCACACACAGGATTCCAGAGCTTCCGACTTAGGCACTGAGGGCATGGCTGTTTTGGGGGAACAATTTAAAATGGTCATGTACCAAGATTCGAGAATTGGAGTGGCTCAGCAATCTTGGAAGACTGTAGGGGCTGGAAAAGGGTGCAGGGTTAACATGGGGGTTTGAGAGAATGGAGAAATTTGAAAGCAAGAGTGAACATTTTAAAATGCCAATGTTCTTAGAGCTGGAGTCAATGTAAGTTATAGAGATATACAGCACTGAAACAGACCCTTTGATCCTAATCACGCCGTTCAGATATCCTAAATTAATTCTATTTGCCAACATTTGGCCCATATCCCTCTAAATCTTTCCTAGTCATATACCGATCCAGAATTTTTTGTTATTGTACCAGCCTCCCTCACTTCCTCTGGCAGCTCATTCCATACACTCACCACCCTCGGCATGAAAATGTTGCCCCTTAGGTTCCTTTTAAATCTTTCACCTCTCATCTTAAACCTGTGCCCTCAAGATTTGGATTCCCCTACTCTCTGTGTTGGAAGGTACAGACAGCACAGAGACTAACTGCATGAAATATGTGAGGGTTGGAGGATTTCCTATTTTCCCTTTTTGATTGCCAATGTCCCAAGAACTGCCAAGAATGAAGAAGTGGAAAAATTAAGAGCTCATGCTGATGTGATTTTTTTTTCTGGAATAGATTAGCAATTAGCCACATTGCAATTAAATCACTGTGATAAAAAGTTATATTTTGTCGTCAAAGCTACAGGAGTTTTCGAGATGTTTTAATTACTCAGCACATTTCAAGAGCTGTGAACATATGTGTCTGAATTAAGTTACTTGTGAAACAGTAACAGTTGAACTGTTAAAGGCACCAGACATGAATATATACACATTGTGAACCAAAATCACTGAAAATTCAAACTGACTGTTCTCACAACTGATGAAATGAGTATTGTCACTTATTATACTTCTCGAAGTGCCTTATTGTCATCCTTGCAATTGTCAAAAGTAGGATGGCTAAGAAAGTAATGCATTCCAACAATTAGAGCATCTATTGTCAGATTTCCGTAATGGATTTTCCAAGTTCAAGCATCTGACATGTATGAAAAGTTTAATATTGTTAATAAATTGTGTGAAAGAGCTGGCGGAATAGCAGGCCTGAGCCTGGGTCTCGTCTGCTCCTGTCTGCTTTCTTTCTCTCCTTTTGCTTTTCTTCTTTTGCTTTGGCTCTTTTTCTTTTCTTCTTTAAAGCCCGGAGAATGGCGGGAGAATGAGGAGGCTACCGGTGGCATGCTGTATGTGAGTGGGATGGCGGAGGACCCCGATGACCGTTGGCCGTGTTTGGAGGAGCGTCGGATGGGGACCAGGCGGGATGGAACCCATGCATCCCCAGGCCCATGGCTTGAGCTCGGACATGGTGGTCATGATTGTGGTGGCAGCAGGGGCCTGTAACTGAGGCCCCAGAGGCCATTAAAGAGATTCCAGCTGATGTCAAGCAGTGACTTGAGGAGCAGCAGATGAGGAACAAGAACAAAAGATGAATTATTTTGCAGTAAAATCTCACATTATATTTAGCATTTCAAGATGGCTTCGGAGCGTGGTGACATATTGCATTTAACATGAGAAGAGACACCTATCACTGTACTTTTATATACATATGACAATAAATCTAAGCCTAATCAAGCAAAATATCTTCTGGAGAATGGCATCAACTCAGTAGAGTTGAACGCAAAAGAGAGTCAAGGGAACTATTTTCTTGACTTGGTGTTTACTTCAAAATAACAGTTGTGTTTATCAATGAGATAAATATGATGCAAAGGTCTGAAGTAATGTGGCAGCTATGTACCAATTTTCAGAATTTGTTTTCACTGATACGCTCATGAACCTGAGGCAGTCACAAGAGAATTTCTTTTTTAAAAACTGTGTATATTTGTCATATCTTTTCCAGAAAATTTGAAAAGGAAAGGACTTTGAAGCATTTGAACAAACAGCACAGAGATGAAGCACTACTCTCTTGGACAATGGGAATTACTAGTCCATTTGACATGACGACCCTTGACCTTAAGGCAATACTAACAAGAAGGAAGTTGACATTATAAATACCACGTGTGATGATTGCAAAGAGGTCAACCAGGTGGATCTCCATTGAATATGAGCTCCCTGATTGGGGCTGTTAATCTGGTTCAGTTAGGGAGCACTGGTTGACAGATATCAACAGGAATGTCAGATATCCTATTTACTCTGAGATCTGGCTCTGAGGGAGCTGGACCAGTATTGAGTACTGTCCATGTGTCAATAAATGGTGACTTGGTGACTGGACACTGACCCTTGTTGAGTTATTTCACGTGTGCCAAGATATAAGGAGATGATCACACAGAGGAGAACTGTCAGTATAGAGCTAGAAAGTAAATATCCACATGAAAATCAAAAGCAGATACATTTAGAGTCGAAAGCTGGACTCAGAGTTGAAAAGCAGGACGCTTCATTAGGTCATTTATGCATGAAACATTGACTTGTTTCCCGCTCCTCGGATGCTGCCAGACCTGCTGTGATTTTCAACTCTAACTCTCCAGCGTCCGCTGTTCTCACTTTCTCCTGGATACAGGTAGACAAAGTACATGTTGAACTCCAAAAGGAAAAGAAGCAAATCATTCTGAGGAAAAGATCAGCTTTTCTTTTTTTTCAGAAAAGGGGACAAGAACTCGATGTGAGCTGGCTCAGAAAGATAACTTTTAGATTCTTTTAAAAAAAATATGCTCTCCCAGAAATAATCAAATTCTAAAACTGTGATGTTATTAATTGAAAAGGAACTTTGGAAAGCTAAATCATCAGGAATATTATGACTGAATAGAGAAAGAATACATAGAAGTGTGGTTTACTGAAGATAATCGCACTAATTAAACTTGGGGGGGTGGGGGAAACTTGTATCAATCAGGTCCTACATCTATTCTTGTATCATTAAAGAACAGCACATTGTAGAAGCGTGCAACTATCTAGCACGTATTTTTGTGGAGTTTGATGCACATGCTCATGCTGGCATTAGCTATATCTTTGTTGCGTCAATTGTTTAAAGTGAGACTTAACTTTTTATCTGAAGTTTCATATGCCTGTTAACTCATGTGCGATTCACATCAATTTCAATTTGTTTAGAAGCAAAGTTGTCAAGGAATTGAACCTTGTTTGCAATTTCTTCATTTGGGACAAGGAACTTGTTAGGCCATTCAATAAGTTCAGTTATTTTAGTTCACAGGTTCCTCACGGGAATCACAACAAAATTTGGGGCTCAAATTTAGGATATGGAATCAGACACAGAAATAGGCTGACTAGAAGTATCCAATATGAAAGCAAACAAAGTTTTACATTTGCTTTGTCTATATTGCATGAGGAAATTATCATAAGTGCCTTTGAAGGTCAAGCCTTTATTGAATGAGAAGATCTCATTCTCAGGGATTTGAAACAATTGAAAAAGTGACAAATTGCATGCTGTAGCAGAATACGTGGAGATTAATATAAAATCAGGAGATAAGGGGGAATGGGATCCTTGAAAAATTGCCTATGCACCTGGGGCTCAAGGAAGAAAGGGCCAGTTCTAGTAGTGATTGAGTGCAACTAGCCAAAATTGAACAAAAATTCACCTTCCAAAGCAAAATTATGAAAAGAATGCTATTTGCTTTGGACATAATTTGTATACGAGACTTGCCAATCTTTTGAGCTGATAGGAATGCATTTGGCCAAATACACTGAGATATTCAGCATTACCTGCTAAAAGCTCCAGGGCCAGGATTTAGTCATCATTATAAATCTGACAAAGAAACTGGTTTCGATTTTTATTTGCCAAAGCAAACTGCGCAGAAGCTATGATTCTGACGCATACATTCGGCTGCTAAGATGCTCAACATCTTTGGGTATCTCACTGATGGGAATTTGATTTTTACCCAGAATAGCACACTGTCAGGTCTTAGGAAGGAGAGAGGAAGTGATTGGGAAAAGGGGTTGATGGGAGAGGGCAGGAACGCTTGAGATGGGAGTGAGCAGGAGCAGGAACAATATTTTGCCTCACGATGATGTATACACCTTTACTTGTCAGGTCTGCATTCAAGCAGATACATTTTTAAAATTAAAATTCTACCATTTTGGGAGCAGACTCAGAAGTCCCATTCACAACTGCTGGTTGGTCACATGTAGCCTGTGTTTTCCTGAACACGGCTGGCCTGGCACTAACAGTGCAACCTGATTTTGAGAGGCTGACCTCAACTCAGTATCATAGGCCTGGATATTCTGTGGGCTGGCAATTAGAGTTGGATTACCACATAATTCTTATTTTGTTTCTGATCTACTGTCTTCTGGGTTTGCAGCTGGGAATTCTGATCCCGGTTCTGTCAAAAATGCAGAGCAAGTCTGAAATCCAGTAGCAATACCCACCCCCCCCCCAACCCACCCCCACCCCACCCCCATGTGCAGGATAGCTGAGGAGAAACAAACAAAACAAACAAAACAAACCCAAGTTCCCTTCTGCAGCAGTGGTGCTGTTTTCTGAAATGTTCAGTAGCACAGCCAGACACTTTAGCAGCTGTTGTGAAAGGATAACTATGTGAGACAAGTGTGGGGATAGAGTAAAAGTTGGGTTAAGGGGTTAGGGTGCCAAGGTGCCATATGGGTCGTGAACCAGGTGCATGGGGTGCCAGGTAGCTAGAAGCTAGGCAAATAGTTTACCAGCTATGAAAAGTGCTAGGCTGCAAATTAGTAAGAGTGGTGGATAGATAAGGGGCCAGGTAAATGATGGCATCGAATATCATCACAGCTTTTTCCCAGGGTTGAAGTTTCAATTTCAAGGGGCCACAGGTTCAAGGTGAGGGGGGCAATGTTTAAGGCAGATGTGCGAGGGGGGTTTTTCAGAGTGGTAGGAGTCTGGAACGCACTGCCAGAAGAGGTGGTGGAAGCAAGCACATTGGCGACATATAAGAGGCATCTGGATGGGGACATGACTAGGGATGGAACACAGGGATATGGACTGAATAAGGGCAGTGGGTTTGTTTTTTTAGATTATTTAGGGCGTGATGATCAGCACAGACTTGGCAGGCCGAAGAGCCTGTTCCTGTGCTGTACTTCTCTTTTGTTCTTCTTTATCTTGCTACATCAGGCTCAGTGGGGGGAGGTGGGCAATGGTGACAGATTCTGTGGGGGGAGAGGGATGTCAGGTCTAGCAGCTGGAGAAAGGGATGGTTAGATCTGTCAGGGGCAGACAGAGGGTAGGGAGCTGCATCAGTGCATGTTTGAGATGGTGGGGAGGGCAGTTTTCTGGACAGATGAGAAACGTTGGTGTCAGATCCAGCAGGGTTGCAGGCCAGTAGTGAGGGGGTGAGGAATGAGTGTTAAGTGCCAGGAGGGGTTTCAGCCTGGCAGGGTTATGGGGAGGTGCCATGTTTCATGGCTGGGGTAGGGAAAGTCTTGATGGGTTCGGCAGGGTGAGGGGTATCTGGTCAGGCAGATGTATGACTGTCAGAGCTCCACTGCTTGTCAGGCAGTTTGTGGGAGATGAGGTTGAGAGGGATACATGGTGAGTCAGTGGGTTAGCATAATAACTATCCAGGACTTAGGCTTGGTTTTTTATTGTCTAACTTTTTCTGTGTAACTATTAACGTTAAGGAAGCAGCATGCTCTAAATTCTCCACCTTTAATGGGGTCCTTTAGAATACTTCCAGATTTGGGGAAATGGTGCATCAGAATCATGAAGTTCTTGGGATTCATCTGTATCTGGGGTTCCACGTGACCCTAACACACAACTCTAGTCTCTGCTGCTTGAGCGACTATGTGCCCTCGGAATATCTTTGTTTCAGGTGTGATTGCTGCATGCCTTTCACTGTCGTAGAGTCACAGTCCTAGAGTCATATTGCATGGAAACAGACCCTTCAGTCCAACCAGTCCGTGCCGAATATAATCCCAAACTAAACTAGTCTCATTGCCTGATTCTGGCCTATATCCCTCCAAACCTTTCCAATTCATGTAGTTATCCAAATGCCTTTTAAACATTGGAACTGTGCCCACCTCTGCCACTTCCTTTATCAATATGGTGGATAGGATATGTCTTGTGCTTGTCCCCGGCCTCCAAATTAGATGCTTGTGTCCCTACTCTTTTCCTGAGAAATAGCACAGTTACAACAGAAAAATGTAAAATTATTTTTAAAATTATATCAAACTCTGGATTTTCACTAATGTTTTAAGATAAAATTACCCAATATTGAGCATTTCACTGAAAACTGAAGAGTTTTCTACACTAAGAGTCTAAAAGGGTCCCCTACCATTGAAACAAATCAATGTTTGTTCCTTTATGTTAATTTGCTAGTCAAGAGTTTTCTTCAGACTAGCATTCAACAAAGGACATTGAGCTGAGTACGCCAGCTCGAAGTTAATACCGCTCAGCTGTATGTTCCCGCACCAATGTGTCAGAAAATCAGTGCCCATCAATTCTGCTGCAATGTTAACTTGAAGTGCAATGGGTGGGGTTTCATATATAGAAAACCAATGAAGAGAAACACCTGGGGCACTGTCCAGGGCAGAAAATAATGACTGTGAACATTATTTTAGTCCAGAGCTATAAATCAACCTCATTCCTCACACGCTAATCTGTTAGATGAGTTCAAAGAGATAAATACTTTGATTGATCAATAACTATGTAATAAAAATTCAAATGACCATCTACAATGGTAATGGCAGCGTTTGCCAACCCCTATACTGTAATGTCAATGGTTGTTTTATAGAAAATGAGGTGCACTACACAGATGCAACCACTCAGTTAAGGGCCTTTTGGCACTGAAGATTTGAGTGTAGAAAATGCCATTTGAGTAAAATGAGAGGATTAACTCAGTATTACTTAAGCGTTTCAAGTATTATTAAGTGCAGTCATTAACCAGTGATTCCACTGGCTTTGGGGATTGCAATGCAACATATGCTATTGTGCTTACAGAATCAATCAGCACAGCTTGTTAACGGTTTTGTATATCCATTTAAACTGCTGAAATAGTGAAGTGGAGCTCAAGGCATTAGTTATTGTGTAACTCTGATATGTGATGGAGGATCCAAGGAAAACAAAAGGCAGGCTGAATGATCAGGTGCTGGAAATGGTTTCTTCTTTCCAGGAAGGAACCAAGACATTGTTGGTGGCAAGAATAGCTCTGTGTTTTACTACCCATGCAGCAGCATGGAAATAGCACAAAAGGACAACACTGCCCCTGAACCCATAGAACCAGGAAGGTTATGAGGAAAACTAAGAAAGCTCCTTATGTGAGACAGCACTGAAGCTATGCGTGAAAACTAGTTGCTTCAAACAGGACTGTCTTATTCTGAGAAACATAACCCTTTTCAACTAAGCCATGAAAGCTGGTCAGATATAGATTACTGTTTCAGTACAGTGGCCTTACGTTTCACAGCAATAAACGTTTCAGGGACATGCTCATGATGTCATCACTATATCATAGCATATGAGCTAATGGTACTTAGCTCTCATTCTCTGTCTTACTGAGTTCTGTTCTCTTGCAGCCTGACATGCCAAAGGAACCATACTATAGTCCGAATTGAGCCCAGACATGCCGATGCTTGTATGTATAATGTACACACGTAAATACCAAGAGATGTCTTAAAAGTTCATTGAATCCTTCAGTCCTCATTTAAGTGATGGGAGATAGCTCAGTATGATAGCATGGTCACCAGCTGACATGCTACCTCAGATTGCTGTATTTCTGAAAACATGGGAAAGCATAATGAGATGGAGATGCATTAGAAGTCAGACTAGAATAAATTGATTTGGAGATGCTGGTGTTGTGAAACTATCATGGTATTCAAACAGATGAAAGACTCAACAGACAATCAAGGCATTTTCAATGTATAATTTCAGTTACACCACACTGTACATTTTTGCTATAAATTCTGTGTCTTAGGATTGAGTCCTCCACTATCACCTGATGAATGAGGGACACTCTGAAAGCTGGTGTGCTTCCAATTAAACCTGTTGGACTATAACCTGGTGTTGTGTGATTTTTAACTTAGAATACATTGATTAGCCCAAGAAAATGGATACATGAATCAAGATGCATTATTCATTTATGCCCCTTGATTGAATGCTGAGAATCGGCCAACATAGTGCTGTCTGCCCGTTATAAAAACTTCTCTGTACCAACATTGCTCCCTGTGCTGGCCATTTCCTGCATGAATTGGCAAAGAGCTCACTGCATTTGGACATTGTCCTACTGAGCACTAGCCTGCTGTTCTAAAGAGAAATGTATTTTGCCTGCAGTGCATTTGAGAGATGTCTGATGATTAAATCTGGCAGAAGAAAGTTTGAAGCATGGTTAGACCACTTCAAGAGCAGCCACTTTTGGAACGGCTGAAATAGTTTCAATTAACAATGGTATTCCCACTTGTCAAAAGCTGATACTGCTCGTTGCCTGACTTTTACTCCAGTCATGAACAGTTCACACTGATTGTCACTAGTCAGTTGTGCCTTCTCTGAGACACTAGATAACAGTTGGCCTTAGTTGACCCCAAATAATGAATGAGAAATGTAGTGAATCCACCCCACTTCTTCAGTAGATGCCATGCACATAAAAGTTCATTGCTACTGCTTCCTTTGTGCTGACTGGCAATGCAGTCCACATCCTGATGTGAAACTGCAGTTGGAATATTTCAGTGAAGATAACCTCGCTGAAGCACAGATGTGCCAAACATTGCTGAAGTACTCTCTGAATCGTGACCTATAGTTGAGAATCCTCCTTGCCCTTTTCCCTCTTCTAGCAAAATATGCTGCTCAATGTGGCCTCTACTCACTCTCCGAGATTAATTCCAAAAAGGAAGCCTGACATGTCATCAATGGCTGGAAGAAGCTGACTTGTACAACAGCCTTTAAGTTCGTAAACATGATCCCAGTAGGCTATTGAAACTTAAAACAATTACACAAAAGCTCCACAAAATATACAGAACAGCAGTAATGTCTAGTCAAAATAATCTAGCAACTGATCAATAAGCAGTTACTGATCCCCTTAAATAATGCAGTTGACGGATCTTCTAGGCTGATGAAAATACCTTCAGCTGTGCGAGGAGAAGTGGGCATAGGCCAGATGGACAAGCCCAATTTCAATATTAGAGTGTTTTGGGTGTTGGAGATTGGCAGGTAAACTTCTGATAATACAAGGTCTTCTTTTGACTATAAAATGTCAGGTAGCACCGTATTCTGAAGCCACACCACGATATGATCTTTTATGAGCACATCTTTTAAAGACTTGCATTAACAACTCTGAATGAGTCAGAACAAACCATTTATAAAAGAATCAATAGGCGTTGGGTTGTTTTAATTAAACTCTTTCAGGTCTGTAATGGGGTTTCACCTTAAACTAAAAGAGGAATCAAAATCCTTTTTTACATTGTCGTGTTTTCCTTTTTGTTTATCTGTGCTTTGTCTAATGCTAATCATGTACAACCATGCACTATCCCAGTCTATACAGACGAACCTTGGTTATCCGACAAGGTCGATTATCCGAATATCAGATTATCCGGTAAGATTACAAGGTCCCGATGCTCAGCTAAACTCTGTTATTTGGCATTCAATTATTGGGAATTTAATTAACCAAACAAAATACTCCACTCTTGTGCCCTTTGGATAATCGTGGTTCCCCTGTATCTTGTTATTTATTGAGCCCTGAAGCAGTATAGTGCCTGTTACTTCAATGCACAGACTAGTTAGGACCCACCATGTGCTCGAGAGAACTTATGTAGGGTAAGGATATTTAGGTAACTACATGTGCAGGACTCCAGAACTTGCATCAGATCCATTGGTTGTGGGATTGCCTAGTTCTCTCCATTGCACACTGTTTCCATTGGTTAATATGGATCTGTTCCTGTGCTATAACTTCACCAATTTGACATCTCACTTTTAAATACCATGGGCACTCCTTTCAGCAGGATCTCTCATACTCCTAATTGAATCAAGCAAAGGCAAGGAAAAGGCATTGGGTGTATTTCTTATTGGAAACAGGCATTGCACAGGATTCCTGTTACACAGGTATCCCTCTAGGTAATGACCTCCGATCTACAGTAAATGTTTTAGTCGCTGGGATTAATTGCTGTAGTGGCTCTCCTGCTCACTGTCCAGTTCCTAGGTGGGACTTTAAGTCCTTTGCCAGCTTCACCCTGTCACCGGCAGGCTTTTCACAGGCCACTTCTCCATTCTGTCATTAAATGGCTAGACTAGTCTCATCCTTCACTCACGGTGCTGGACTGTCACTGGGTTTCAGAACTCCTTGCAATTGCCTTTGGTTTGTGGGTCTGGTTATCATTGCCACCCTGTAGCATGATCACATCTACATTTAGGTGAGTAAGTATTAACAATCATTGCTGAGTGCAACTATGGACAAGAAATGTTCAGGTAGGGCATATCCTAGAACTCTACAGACTCAGGCCCCAATTCCTGTGATCTGTCACCGTGACCATTATGTGCATGATCAGCAGATATTCTTAAATATATATTGAGCATCTTACTCTACAATTTGCTAAATGAGATTGGTCAAGAATGGATTAAACAATTCAAAACCAAGCAGCCATGAAGTGCTATGAGAATGATTGTATTTCACCATGATTTGGACAATAACATCAGAATCAGGCAGCCAACTCAGATTCAGTGAGGACTGTGGGACAGCTTGTTAAGAAGAGGACTGAAAATAAAGTGTCAGTTTGGTGAAGCTACAACACAGGACCACGTGCCTGCAAAACAATGGAAACCAGCATGCAATAGGCAGAGCTGAGCGATCCTATAATTATGCAGGTACAGCAGGTAATAAGGAAGATAAATGGAATTTTGGCATTTTTTGTTGAAGGACTAGAATATAAAAGTAGGGAGGTGTTGCTGCAACTGTGCAAGGCATTAGTAAACTGCCCCAGAAATATTGCATCCAATTTTGCTCTCCTTATTTGAGGTGGCATGTAGTGGCATTGGAGGCAATTCAGAGGAGATTCATTCGATTGATTCAAAAGATGAGGGGTTTACCTTTTGAAGAGAGATTGAAAAGTTTGGAATTATATTCACTGGAGGAATGAGACGAGATCTAATGGAGCTTTAAAAGATGCTGAAGGAGAAGTAGGAACAATGTTTCCTCATGTGGAGTAATGTAGAACAAGAGTCATAGTTTTTGGATGGGGGAGCAGACCTAAAACAGAAACAAGGACAAATTACTTCTTTCAAAGGGCTATGAATTTGTTGGGTTCACTGCCTCAGAGTGTGGTGGATGCTGGGACATTGAATAAACTGAATGAAGAGACAGATCGTATTTTAATTAGTAATAAGTTGAAGGGTTGTGGGAATGGGCAGGAAAGTGTAGTTGAGGCCAGGATGAGATCAGTCATATCGTCATAGAGTCATAGAGGTGTACAGCAGGGAAAGTCGTCCATGCCGACCAGATATCCCAACTCAATCTAGTCCCACCTGCCAGCACCCAGCCCATATCCCTCCAAACCCTTCCTATTCATATACCCATCCAAATGCCTCTTAAATGTTGCAATTGTACCAGCTTCCACCACATCCTCTGGCAGCTCATTCCATGCATGTACCACGCTCTGCGTCAAAAGGTTGCCCCTTAGGTCTCTTTTATATCTTTCCCCTCTCACCCTAAACCTATGCCCTCTAGTTATGGATTCCCCAATCCTAGGGAAAAGACTTTGCCTATTTATCCTATCCATAATTTTGTAAACTTCTATAAGGTCACCTGTCAGCCTCCGACGCTCCAAGGAAAACAGCCCCAGCCTGTTCAGCCTCTAGCTGTAGCTCAGATCCTCTAACCCTGGCAAAATCCTCGTAAATCTTTTCTGAACCCTCTCAAGTTTCACAACTCTTTCCGATAAGAAGGAGACCAGAATTGCATGTAATATTCCAACAGTAACCCAACCAATGTCCTGTACAGCCGCAACATGACCTCACAACTCCTGTACTCAATACTCTGACCAATAAAGGAAAGTATACCAAACGCTTTCTTCACTATCCTATCTACCTGTGACTCGACTTTCAAGGAGCTATGAACCTGCACTCCAAAGTCTCTTTGTTCAGCAGCACTCCCTAGGACCTTACTATTAAGTATATAAGTCCTGCTAAGATTTGCTTTCCCAAAATGCAGCACCTCGCATTTATCTGAATTAAACTCCATCTGCCACTTCTCAGCCCATTGGCCCATCTGGTCAAGATCCTGTTGTAATCTGAGGTAACCCTCTTCGCTGTCCACTACAACTCCAATTTTGGTGTCATCTGCAAACTTACTAACTGTACCTCTTATGCTCGCATCCAAATCATTCATGTAAATGACAAAAAGTAAAGGGTCCAGCACCGATCCTTATGGCACTCCACTGGTCACAGGCCGCCAGTCTGAAAGACAACCCTCCACCACCACTCTCGGTCTTCTACCTTTGAGCCAGTTCTTTATCCAAATGGCTAGTTCTCCCTGTATTCCGTGAGATCTAACCTCGCTAATCAGTTTCCCATGGGGAACCTTGTCGAACGACTTACTGAAGTCCATATAGATCACATCTACTGCTCTGCCCTCATCAATCTTCTTTGTTACTTCCTCAAAAAACTCAATCAATTTTGTGAGACATGATTTCCCACACACAAAGCCCTGTTGACTGTCCCGAATCAGTCCTTGCCTTTCCAAATACATGTACGTCCTGCCCCTCAGGATTCCCTCCAACAACTTACCCACCACCGAGGTCAGGCTCACCAGTCTATAGTTCCCTGGCTTGTCTTTACCACCCTTCTTAAACAGTGGCACCACGTTTGCCAATCTCCAGTCTTCCAGCACCTCACAAATATCTCAGCAGGAGGCCCAGCAATCACTTCTGTAGCTTCCCACAGAGTTCTTGGTACACCTGAGCAGATCCTGGGGATTTATCCACTTTTAACAGTTTCAAGACATCCAGCACTTTCTCCTCTGTAATCTGGACATTTTTCAAGATGTCACGTATGTATCAAATGGTGGAGTAGATTTGACGGGCTGAATTACTTATTCCTGCTCCTAGTTCTATGTCCTTATGATCCTGCAGCCAAAGGATCCAATCAAAGTTCTAACATTCTGCCATGATTATACCCATGCTCAATAATGGGGGACCCCATGAAAAATACCTGTGACAAAACTCCAAACTGAATCCAGAACAAGGGGTCACTGTCCAAGGATCTGGAATAGGCCTTTGAGCTGAGGAGAAATGACTTCACCAAGAGAGCGGTCAGCCTGTGGCATTCTCTGCTGCAGAAGGCAGTTCAGGCTAAAATAGCAAATGCTTTCAAGAAAGAATTGGATATATTTCTACGGGTTAAAAGGATCAAAGGGTATCGTGAGAAAGCAGGATAATTAGCTATGGTCATATTGAATGGTGGAGAAGGCTATCTATGTTTTCTATGTTTCAGTCCTCTGTATCCCTCTCAATCTCTCTGCAGCTTTTGATATAGTTGACCACAAAATTTCCATGATTGTGCAGTTAGGTAGGTCATACTTATCAGTTCAACTCTTATCGTAAAACACCAAAAGTACCTTGGCTTCTGGGGATCTTGTGGCACAGTGGTCGTGTCCCTACCTCTGAGCTAGGAGGTTTGAGTTCAAGTCCCACCTGCTCGAGTGGTGTGTAATTACATCTCTGGGCAGGTTGATTAGAAGAAAATATCTACGCTGCTTTCCCTTCATTTTCCTTCCTGTTACCTCCCACAAAAACCTAACACTGACCATCTCCTTTAATCAATTCTTTTTTGATGAGGTTAACCCTAGTGGTGATGAGGGTAATGCATTTGTCGTGGTCCACATAGACTTTAGCAAGACCTTTGAGAAGGTCCCTCATGGCAACCTGGTGAAGAAAGTAAGTGCCAATGAGTTCCAAGACAAAGTTGTACCTTGGATCCAAAACTGGCTGAAAGTCAGGAAGCACGGATAATGCTGGAAGGATATTCCAGGACTGCAAGTTTGTCCGATGCATTTCCACACAACTTGGTGACAGTGCCCTTACTGATTGAGATATTTGTGAATGATGTGTACTTAAATGTAGGGGACCTGATCAAGAAGTTCACAAATGACCTGAAAAATGTTTGGGTGGTGAATAGTAACAAGTATAGCTGGAAAATGCAGGATGATAGTTGAAAATGTGTTGCTGGTTAAAGCACAGCAGGTTAGGCAGCATCCAAGGAATAGGAAATTCGACGTTTCGGGCATAAGCCCTTCATCAGGAATGAGGAGAGTGTGCCAAGCGAGCTAAGATAAAAGGTAGGGAGGAGGGACTTGGGGGAGGGGCGATGGAGATGTGATAGGTGGAAGGAGGTCAAGGTGAGGGTGATAGGCCGGAGTGGGGTGGGTGTGGAGAGGTCAGGAAGAAGATTGCAGGTTAGGAGGGCGGTGCTGAGTTGAGGGAACCGACTAAGACAAGGTGGGGGGAGGGGAAATGAGGAAACTGGAGAAATCTGAGTTCATCCCTTGTGGTTAGAGGGTTCCCAGGCGGAAGATGAGGCGCTCCCCCTCCAGCCATTGTGTTGTTATGTTCTGCCGGTGGAGTCCAAGGACCTGCATGTCCTCGGTGGAGTGGGAGGGAGAGTTAAAGTGTTGAGCCACGGGGTGGTTGGGTTGGTTGGTCCGGGCGTCCCTGAGGTGTTCTCTGATGCAGGATGATATCAACAAATTGCTCATGTGGATAGAGCAGCAGTAAATGGAGTAAAAAGTGAGGTCTGCAGATGCTGGAGATCAGAGCTGAAAATGTGTTGCTGGTTAAAGCACAGCAGGTCAGGCAGCATCCAAGGAACAGGAAATTCGACGTTTCGGGCCAGAGCCCTTCAGCAGTAAATGGAGTTCAGTTCAGAAAGATAATGCACTTCAGGAAGGCAAAACCAAGGCAAGAGAATACAAATTGAATGTTACGACTGTGGAAAATACATTGGATCTGATGGACCTTGTATGCACAGATCTCATAAGGTAGCAGGGCAGGAGCTAAGTGGTTATGGAGGCATAGATTTTGCCTTGATTAGCTGAGGAATTGGATGCAAGTTCCTGGAACTGTGCAAAATGCTGGTTAGGTCCACAACTGGAATATTGTGTGCTGTTGTAGTCTTTACACTATAGGAAGGACGTAACTACATGACAGAGGGTGCAGAGGAGATTTACCAGGAGCTGCCTTGGATGGAGACTCAGAACTGGAAAGAAAGATTAAATGTCTGAAGTTAATTTTCATGGAAGTGTTGGATCTTCCTATAGATATATAATATTGTGAGGGGCATAAATAGGGTGAATAGGAAGGATTTTTTTCCATTTGTAGAGGGAACAATAATTAGAGGATATAGATTTAAAGTAAGAAGTAGAAGGTTAAAAGGAGAGTTGAGGAGTCTTTTTATTCATTCAGAGGTATCTGGGACCTACTGCCTGAGAGGCAGATTAGCCAGAACACCTCATAATATTTAAGTTGTGTTTAGATATTCACGTATATTCCATTGCCTGCAAAGCTATGGGCCAAATGCTGGAAATCTAGATTTCTGTCGTCCGGTCTTTATTAATGGCACAAATATTGATGACTAATGGCCTCCTTCTGTGCTGTAAACATCTATGAGTTTCCTATTTGTTGCGTACATGTTACCCCTTAGCAATATAATCTGAACGCATAGCATTAGTTTCCACTGCAAAACAGAAAGTGCTGGAGAAACTCAGCAAGGCCTGACAGCATCTATGGGGAGGGAAATAGAAATAACATACCTCCGTTTGTTATGAATCTTTTTCGAAACTGCTACTGATCCTGCCGAGTTTCTCCAGCACTTTCACTGCTCCGTTCAGATCTCTAGCATCCGTAGTAATTTGTTTTTATAATGGTTTCCACATGTTCATTGCTAATACACAACTTGACTTTGCCATCACATTTCTCCACTATCTCACTGTTGCACAGCTTGTCTATCAAGTACAGAAATTTTCTTGTGTTGAATTCTACTACATTGTGTGACTCAATGTCAAATGTTGCAAGGTAATGCTTGTAAAGTGCTTTGGGGGAGTTTTCTTATCAAAATGCAACAACATGACTTAATGTTTGTGAGAAGATTTGTAGCTCGGGTGCTCGTTGTTGTGGTTCTGTTCGCCGAGCTGGGAATTTGTGACGCAGACGTTTCGTTCCCCTGTCTAGGTGACATCCTCAGTGCTTGGGAGCCTCCTGTGAAGCGCTTCTATGATCTTTCCTCCGGCATTTGTAGTGGTTTGTCTCTGCCACTTCCGGTTGTCAGTTCCAGCTCTCCGCTGCAGTGGTCGGTATATTGGGTCCAGGTCGATGTGCTTATTGATTGAATCTGTGGATGAGTGCCATGCCTCTCGGAATTCCCTGGCTGTTCTCTGTTTGGCTTGTTCTATGATAGTAGTGTTGTCCCAGTCGAATTCATGTTGCTTGTTATCTGCGTGTGTGGCTACTAAGGATAGCTGGTTGTGTCATTTCGTGGCTAGTTGGTGTTCATGGATGCGGATCGTTAGCTGTCTTCCTGTTTGTCCTATGTAGTGTTTTGTGCAGTCCTTACATGGGATTTTGTACACTACATTGGTTTTGCTCATGATGGGCATCGGGTCCTTCGTTCTGGTAAGTTGTTGTCAGAGAGTGGCTGTTGGTTTGTGTGCTGTTATGAGTCCGAGTGGTTGCAGTAGTCTGGTTGTCAGTTCGGAAATACTCTTGATGTATGGTAGTGTGGCTAGTCCTTTGGGTTGCGGCATTTCCTCGTTCCGTTATCTTTCCCTTAGGCATCTGTTGATGAAATTGCACGGGTATCCGTTTTTGGCGAATACATTGTATAGGTGTTCTTCTTCCTCTTTTTGCAGTTCTGGTGTGCTGCAGTGTGTTGTGGCCCTTTTGAACATTGTCTTGATGCAACTTCTTTTGTGTGTGTTGGGGTGGTTGCTTTCGTAGTTCAGGACTTGGTCTGTGTGTGTGGCTTTCCTGTATACCTTTGTGCTGAATTCTCCATTAGGTGTTCTCTGTACCATCACGTCTAGGAATGGGAGTTGGTTGTCCTTTTCTTCCTCTCTTGTCAATTGGATTCCTGTGAGTGTGGCGTTGATGATCCATCTCCTCAGCGTCTGCATAGAGCAGCCCACCGGGATGATCCATATTGGCTCCAGCAAGTGTTCTCTATTTCTGTGTTTTTAATGATTACAAAGGTGTCATCCACATATTTGACCCAGAGTTTGGGTTGAATTTGCGGTAAGACTGTTTGTTCTAATCTTTGCATTACTGCTTCTGCTATGAGTCCAGAGGTGGGTGATCCCATGGGTGTGCCGTTGATTTGTTCGTATGTTGTTGAATGTGAAGTGTGTTGTGAGGCACAGGTCCAGTAGTTTGAGTATGCCGTATTTGTTGATAGGTTCAATGTCCTGTTGTTTGTTCTGTATGTCCAGCAGTGCATCCAACAAAGCTGTTCCTGTACAGCTGTAACAATGGCATCTACCTGACAAAGTTAAAAATGGCTCAGATATAACCTGCCCCCTGCCAATTGCTTCACCATCAGTCTACTCTCCATTATCAGCAAGGTGGTGAAAGGAATTGTCATCAGGGCTATCAAGCAGAACATACTGACAAAGAAGCTGTTTGGGTTTCACCAAGATGATACAGATTGGATTGTAGCCTCGGCCTAACATGCGCCAGACAGCAGAATTCCAATGATGAGGTTAGAGAGACAAATAAAAACAGAAATTGGTGGAGAAATACAATATCCATGAAGAGCAAGTAGCATCACGGTTTCAAATTCAGTCATGTCTCCTCAGCGTCTGCATAGAGCAGCCCACCGGGATGATCCATATTGGCTCCAGCAAGTGTGCATCTGGCTGTTTCCCTGGAAAGATTGGCAAATGCCATGTAAAGCCTGATTCAGCACACTGAGTGTCTGGTGGATATGCACATGGACCTGCACTCCATCTCTCATGACCATAGTGTGTAGCATCAATGGCCAGGTGAGAGGGGATGAGCAACATCGACTTCACTCCCTATGATTAAATTCCCTCCAGTGTGGAAACAGGCCCTTCGGCCCAACAAGTCCACACTGACCCTTTGAAGACTAACCCATCCAGACCCATTTCCCTCTGACTAATGCACCTAATACTGTGGCAATTTAGCATGGCCAACCCACCTGACCTGCACATCTTTGGACTATGGGAGGAAACCCACGTAGACATGGGGAGAATGTGCAAACTCCACACAGACGGTCACCCAAGGCTGGAATCGAACCTGGGACCCTCATGCTGTGAGGCAGCAGTGCTAACCACTGAGCCACTGTGCCGCCCCCATGTGATGCTGAAGCCTGCAGATACCTAAGTCAAGGAGAGTGGCCAGCATCTGGCCAGGACACACTAACTTGACTCAGGTCCTCCAAATGCTCCAGTGAAAGCTGGTCAGGTCCTCCAGAGCAAAGGATGCACCCTCAGCAGGCTATCACACCTCGGCTGTGGAAGCAAAGACTGCAATTAGACGTAAGGGAGGGAAAGAAAAAAAGTGCACAGAGTGTACAGAGGTCGCGTTGGGAACACATTATTATAAATTATGTAGCACTTTTAAAAAATATATACACACTTGCACTCTTAAAGTGCATGTTTCAGTTTCAGTTCTGCTGTTGGCCCTGGTTTGAAAGATGACCAGCACCAACAGACATCCCAATGATGGAAGAAATTGTAATGGCCAAATATTGCTCATCTTTGACAAGCGACTGACTCCTTGACTACAGCTGGCATCGCACCATTGATATTGAAGACTGCAGCCCAGTCATTATACTTTAACATGGATTACACTGAACTTAAAATCAATGTGCAGGGATTGTGCTAGATTCTGAGGTGCACATGTCATTTCACACTTACACAGACACCCTGTGTGTGAGGGTATGAAGTCAGTGATGATTTCAAACACCTCTAGAGGCAAGCTTTCTTTTTATCTATCGGTATTTCAGGTGAGGACACTGCCACTGAAGGCTGGGAAATGTATGATGAGAAATTCATTCTCCATTATTGTGCAGCTTCTCTGTGCAGACCTCTGCGCTCGCTCAGGTTAAACAGTTTATTTCAGAATGCTCAAGGACTTCATGGCTATATAATGGAAGGGCGAAAAGGACGTGGCTCAGGTTTCCATTCAACCTTGTTATCTTTCATGAGAGACTTCAGAGCAAAACTGTCAGCTTCAGGTGTTGACTAAAGCCTTATAAACTACCCTACCTTAGCACCATGTAATGTTAGTGCTCTGGCTCATTGGCAGCTGCTTTTTCACTGACAGTCAGCAAGTCAGCATCCGAAGATACCATGCATATATTCCTATGGATCAGTAAACATTTATTCAGCAACTGAAAAATTGAAGGATTGCAGAGATAACCAGGTTCATAAACCAGAAGCTGCTTGCTCTCTAACCAGCTGAGAGTTACATAGTGCAAGTCCAAACCAATTTCATTCATCCTAGCAACAGGTTTAAATTAGCTGCCTCTGGCTTCTCATGCTCAATGATGCATTAATCTATCATTCTCTTTCGAATGTCCCTCGTGGTCTATGCCTTGGTCACTTGTGTTACTTTCTGTTGGATCTATGACAAGCAGCCCCTGGTCAGTCCAAAGTGTGGATCAGGTCATTGTTGCACTCCTTGAACTTTTTTGTTGATAAATGTTTTTGTTTACTGATCCATATTACTGTATGTACAATGTTTTCAACTGATCCCACCCTAAGGTATCTGCACTATCTTCTCACCATTCAACAGAAAACAGCAGTCAGTGAAAAAGGCCAGTTATAACATGAGGTTAAGTGGATTTCAAGGTTTCAGTCAGCAAATGATATTTCAAGGATAGTCCTCAAGATATGCAACAAGTTGGGAGCAAAACTGAGGCATTTGCTTTTACTCTCCGATCATAGGATAATTGTCAACGTTTCAGAGTTTATGTAGATGACTAAAATGCTATGAAACGCTAGAGCGTCTTGTTGAACAGCATTTAACCTGAAGGAGGAAACATCATGTATAGCTTTTCTCAACAGGCCACTGGACTTCCCATTGTGCGCCCAGTGTTGAATGGCAGTGCACTTACTCAAAAAGCTGAGAGAGAGTATGACCTTCTGCCTCCATAAGTGTGTTGAATCGTCTGTTTCCATGCTCCCATTCAGAAGATGCATGATGCACGCTGAGCAAACCCTAGCACAATACCTGTACATTTCTATTAGCCTCAGTGTAATTTATATTATCATGCAATATTTTAACTGTAGTCAACAAGATAACAGTTGAAGAATTCATAACATCTGAGGCCATCTTCATTCAAGGATTCAAATGTTCATCAGAGATGAAAAATATTGATTACAACTTTTTTCATCCTTGGAATACCTGAAGACGCCACTTTTATCTCAAATTAGTATGACTTCATCACATTTGACGGCTACAAAAAGACTGGAGCAGACAGTTTAAGACTAAGTCAAAATAAAAGTGTAAAATCACTTCCAGTGCAGAGTCATCCATGCCACTTCTGTGCCCTCAGTGTGTTTTTCCGCCTACTGTCTGGAAGTGACGTGCAGCTGGATTGGAGGGAATCTGCTCTGTCATTAGCCCCATTGGAAGACCACGCAGGGTAAACCCAAGTGCTTTTGTCTAGTGTGCCTAAGCCCTCTGTGTATGTCCTGGCTAGATACAAACTCGCCCTTTTCAGTTTGGTCTTTTGCCAGCATTGGTATCACTGACAAGGATACGTGGAGCTCCTCTGGAATGCACTGACAGGAATATCTTGGGGTCCTACGTGGGGTAGCACTTACTCTTGTGGAACACAAAGATTATTCAACAGCTTTTGACATAGCTAAGCGCTTCCTTTAATCCCATTGACTATGCTGGCCTGTCCCATTCTGTCTCTCTGGGCTGGCTCTGTCTAGTGGCTTGGCTTTCTTTGAGAGAGAAAAGTGCTGCCTTATTTTGAACCACCTCATCCAGCAAACCACCCAGAGTCTGTCAATAAATTGATAAGCTAATTGCCTTTTTTGGATCATGTGCTTCATGTCTGTGATCCTCATATCCACATCCTTCCAGCTCTTTGCTGAACATGAAGGGTTGGCCTGCCACATTAATCATTCAGTTTATCAACCACTTATTAGAAGCAGCAGCCTACAGCAACTGGTGATATAGAATAACTCACTATCTTTTGGGTTTTGCTTACTTCACAATCTGGAGATTTTCTGTCTGTGTATTATTGACACGCACTCTGTTTACCTGCTTAGGAGCCAGAGAACTGTTACGTGCTCACTCTCTCGGCAGACCAGGTAAGGGCTGTTTGGCGGTGTCTCTTTGTAGACATGGTTACGTTTTTTTAAACAGTTTAAATTTAAAAGTTTTTTATAAAAAGCGCGGAGCGGACCCAGAAGCTGGCGTAGCGGAAGCTGGTGTAGCGCAACCTTACCTGGGTAGGTTTTTCCTATAAAAGCGCTGGAGAGGGGGGGTTTAAACTAACTCTGCAGAGGCATGGGAACCTAGACTTTAGCTTTAGGATGCAGTACCTTGAGTGTAGGGAGGTTAGGAACATGGCATCAATCTCGAAGGAGGGTGCCTGTAAACAGGAAGGTGGCTTGAAGTGTGTATACTTCAGTGCGAGAAGTATACGAAATAAGGTAGGTGAACTTGCAGTGTGGATTGGTACCTGGGATTTCGATGTTGTGGCTATTACGGAGACATGGGTAGAACAGGGACAGGATTGGCTGTTGCAGGTTCCAGGGTTTAAATGTTTTAGTAGGGTCAGAGGTGGGGGTAAAAGAGGGGGAGATGTGGCATTGCTTGTCGAGGATAGTATTACAGCGGTGGAAAGGACGATGGATGAAGACTCGCCATCTGAGGTAGTTTGGGCTGAGGTTAGAAATAAGAAAGGTGAGGTCACCCTGTTAGGAGTTTTCTACAGGCCTCCTACTAGTCCTAGAGACGTAGAAGAAAGGATTGCGAGGATGATTCAGGAGAAGAGTGAAAGTAATACGGTGGTTGTTATGGGGGACTTTAACTTTCCAGATATTGACTGGGAAAGCTATAGCTTGAGTATGTTAGATGGGTCTGTGTTTGTCCAATGTGTGCAGGAGGGTTTCCTGGCACAATATGTAGACAGGCCAAAAAGAGATGAGGCCATACTGGATTTGGTTCTGGGTAATGAACCAGGCCAGGTGTTAGAATTGGAGATAGGTGAGCACTTTGGGGACAGTGACCACAATTCGGTGACTTTTACTCTAGTGATGGAGAGGAATAAATGTGCACTGCAGGGCAAGAGTTATAGATGGGGGCAGGGAAATTATGATGCGGTGAGGCATGACTTAGGATGCTTGGCTTGGAAAAGTAGGCTTCAAGGGAAGGGCACAGTCGATATGTGGAGCTTGTTCAAGGAGCAACTATCGAATGTCCTTGATAAGTATGTACCTGTCAGGCAGGGAGGAAAGGGTCGTGTGAGGGAGCTGTGGTTTAATAAGGATTTGGAATTCCTTGTTAAAGGGAAGAGGGTGGCCTATGTAAAGATGAGGCGTGAAGGTTCAATTGGGGCAATTGAGAGTTATAGGGTAGCCAGGAAGGATCTAAAGAGAGAACTAAGAGCAGCAAGGAGGGAACATGAAAAGTCCTTGGTTGATAGGATTAGGGAAAACCCAAAGGCTTTCTATAGGTATGTCAAGAATAAAAGAATGACTAGGGTAGGAATAGGTCCAGTCAAGGATAGTAGTGGAGACTGAAGAGATTGGGGAGACACTGAATGAATACTTTTCATCAGTATTCACTCAGGAACAGGACATTGTTGCCGATGTGAATATTGAGTCACAATTAATTAGAATGGATGGCTTTGAGGTATGTAGGGAAGAGGTGTTGGAAATTCTGGAAACGGTGAAAATAGATAAGCCCCATGGGCCTGATGGCATTTATCCTAGGATTCTCTGGGAAGCAAGGGAGGAGATTGCAGAGCCATTGCCCTTGATTTTTATGTCCTCGTTGTCTACAGGAATAGTGCCAGAAGACTGGAGGATAGCAAATGTGGTTCCCTTGTTCAAGAAGGGGAATGGGATAACCCTAGTAACTATAGGCTGGTGAGTCTCACTTCTATTGTGGGCAAAGTCTTAGAGAGAATTGTAAGGGATAGGATTTATGAACATCTGGATAGGAATAATGTGATCAAGGATAGTCAGCATGGTTTTGTGAAGGGCAGGTCGTGCCTCACAAACCTTATTGAATTCTTTGAGAAGGTGACTAAGGAGGTGGATGAGGGTAAAGTGGTTTATATGGATTTTAGTAAGGCGTTTGATAAGGTTCCCCATGGTAGGCTACTGCAAAAAATACAGAGGTATGGCATTGAGGCGGAGTTGGAGGTTTGGATTAGCAATTGGCTGGCTGGAAGAAGACATAGGGTAGTAGTTGATAGTAAAGGTTCATCTTGGAGTGCAGTTACTAGCAGTGTTCCACAAGGATCTGTTTTGGGACCATTGCTGTTTGTCATTTTTATAAATGACCTGGAGGAGGGGCTAGAAGGTTGGGTGAGCAAGTTTGCGGATGATATGAAAGTAGGTGGAGTTGTTGACAGTGAGGAAGGATGTGGCAGGTTACAGCGGGATATAGGTCAGCTGCAGAGCTGGCCAGAAAGGTGGCAAATGGAGTTCAATGTAGCTAAGTGAGAAGTGATTCACTTTGGTAAGAGTCACAAGAAGATGGGATACTGGGCTAATGGTCGGATACTTGGTAGTGTGGATGAGCAGAGATCTTGGTGTCCATGTACACAGATCTCTGAATTTTATTGGTAGAGGAATTGAGTTCCGGAGTCCTGAGGGCCTGTTGCAGTTGTATAAGACTCGGTTGCGGCCGCATCTGGAGTATTGTGTGCAGTTTTGGTCGCCATATTATAGGAAGGATGTGGAGGCACTGGAAGGGGTGCAGAGGTGGTTTACCAGGATGTTGCCTGGTATGGTAGGAAGATCGTATGAGGAAAGGCTGAGGCACTTGGGGCTGTTTTCATTAGAGAAAAGAAGGTTTATGGGTGACTTGATAGAGGTGTACAAGATGATTAGGGGTTTAGATAGGGTTGACAATGAGAATCTTTTTCCACGTATGGAGTCAGCTATTATGAGGGGCATAGCTTTAAATTAAGGGGAGGTAGGGATAGGACAGATGTTAGGGGTAGATTCTTTACTCAGCAAGTTGTGAGTTCATGGAATGCCCTTCCAGTAGCAGTGGTGGACTCTCCGTCTTTATGGGCATTTAAATGGGCATTGGATAGGCATATGGAGGATAGTGGGCTAGTGTAGGTTAGGTGGGCTTGGGTCGGCACAACATCGAGGGCCAAAGGGCCTGTACTGAGCTGTATTTTTCTATGTTCTATGCTGATGATTCCTGGTCTCCAGAATTGGTCATTTGCCTCACAGCGCCAGAGACACAGATTCAATTCTAACGTTGGCCGACTGCTTGTGTGGAGTTTGCACATTCGTCCCTTGTCTGCATAGGTTTCATCCAGATGATCCGGTTTCCTCCCACAGTCCAAAAATGTGCGGGTCAGTTGGGCCAGGCTAAATTGCCCATTGGGTTCAAGGATGTGTACGCTCGATGCATTAGTCAGGGGAAATGTAGAAGGGTCTGGGTGGGATACTATTCAGATGGTCGGTGTAAACTTGTTGGGCCACGTGACCTGTTTCCATGCTGTAGGGATTATATGATTGAATGATCTCTGGGGAATATTTGCTCTGAGCACACATCGACAGTGCCCTTTGGTCTCAGACAACTTCCCCTACTGTTTGAACAAAGCAATGGTGTAAACATGACTCACAATGAGCTCCAATTACTTGTGATCATGAAGTCCAGCAATCCCTTCCACGTTCCTTGCTTTATTGCAGTATCCTTTTCCCATTTAGGTACAGAATCCGAAATAAACAGAGAAAAAACAAGATATTTTCTAGATCACAGTATTACACTGTCCACAAATATCAAAATGCAAAATTTTAATCAAAATATCCTTCCTTTGTGACTGTGATACCTGCACTCTACCATAAGCACAGTTGGAACAAATTCACACACATGCTATCCTTGGCATCCACTAGCTATAATGGATTACAAAGTGCCCTGCTGTAATGGTCTTAGTAATAGCTTCTAATATTTTCCCTATGCCAATAGATTTTTTGAAGCATACATGCTGTCCAGCTGCTAAACTGGCATCTACACAATGTGCTGAGCGTGAGGATCTAGGCATTTAGAGACTAGATCAGAGGGGAGTTTGTGATATCACCCATTATGTCATATTGATTTGAAACGAGTGCTTTTATTTCAACCTCAGCACTCAGCTAGCTCACTGTCTTAATGTCTTACAGCAGAAAATGTACTTAGCTACAGAAAAGCCTCCTTGAGACACTCTTTAAAGTGACCACCTCGAATTTACAACTTAGTTGCCAGTTAATCCCTACGAGCCCTGAGCTTGTGAAAGTGTTGGCTGTGTTCAAGAGTTGGTTAAAGATCCTGTAGTCAACATGGTACTTCATGTGACCTGATTGTGACTTCAAGGGGTCTGGTCAGACAACTTGCTCCCAAGAGTATAATGTTTGCAATTCCCTAAGGGAGAATAATAATCACAAAGAAGAGGAAAATTCTCATGTAGAGGGGAGAAGGAAGGAGAGGAGTACTTTCAGCAGAAAGCTTTTACTACCAAGAGTTTTAGAATAACTCATACACCTTCCCCTATGGCTGTGAAATGTCTGTGGCCTTGAAAACCTTTCTGTGGAAATTATAAGCAAATGACATACACAACATTTACCAGTTCACCATCCACTGTTCCTTCAAAGAATTGCTAGGTGCTCTTCATACCAGCAGAGGGGTGATTGCTGTCTTCTTGAACAGAAACAAACAGGCAGCGCATGTAGTGACTTTGCCAGGAGAGTAACTCCTCTCCTTCCTCAGAAGGCTACAGGAATTCAGCATATTCACAATGACTATTATCAATTTGTAGTGATGCACCATACAAAGCATCCTATCCATGTGCATCACAGCTTGTCATGGCAACTGCTCTGCACAAGTCCACAACAAAATACAGAGTGTTGTGAACGCAGCCTAGTCCAACACACAAACCAGCCTTCCATCCATTGACTCTGCCATTACTTCCCGGTTACCTGGGGAAAGCTACCAACATAACCAAAGGCCCCGACACCCTGGTTATACTCTCTTTTTCACCATCTACTATCAAAAATTTGAAAACATATAGCCACAAACCCAAGAACAGCTTCTTCCCTCTCTCTTGTCAGACGTATGAACTAACCTCTCATTTATTAGACCTTTGATCTTTCTCAGCACTATCTCTGCAGCTGGAACACTATTTTCTGTAATCCGTTCTGTTATCTTGATGTACTTAAGTAAGGTATGATTTGTCTGGATAGCACACAAAACAATACTTTTCACTGTATCCCAGTGCACATGACAATAATAGATCCAAACAAATCAAAATGAAGGTAGGAAATTTCCCCAGCAAACATACCATCAAGAAAACACATGTTTTCACCTGATTATTTTTAACTTTACAAAAAATGACTATACTTCAAAAGTATTTAATTAGTATTACATATGACATTGGAATAGAAGTAAGGTATTCAGCCATCTGCCATTCCAAGAGATCAAGATTAGATTAAGTAAAAACTGCAGATGTTGGAATCCAAGATAGATAAACAGGAGGCTGGAAGAACACAGCAAGCCAGGTAGCATCAGGTGGTAGAGAAGTCAATGTTTCAAGTGTAAATCTTCTTCAGGACCGGGCGTGGATGTAAGGGGAGCTGCAGATAAAAGGGGGTGCAGAGTTTTTGGTGGGGAGCGGTGTGGGATAATCTACGGGTACAAGGTATGACCTGATTGTCGATAGAGGAATGAATCCGGTTTGTAGCTAGAAGGAAGGGTCGGTCAGGGGAATGGAAGGGAGGGGGAGGTGCTGGGAAGGGAGTCGGGTGATGGGAAGGGAGGTTATTTGAAGTTAAAGAACTTGCTGTTGAATCTTATGGGCTTAAGGTTGTCCATGTGGAAGATGATGTGCTGTTCCTTCAATTTTCAATCTGATTCGCCGAGCCAATGGAGGATGCCAAGAATAGTCATGTTGAAAAGGGAGTGGGAAAGGGAATTAAAATGGGTGGTGACTGAGAGGTCAAGTCTGACCTTACGTGCCCGACTGAAATGCTCAGAGAAATGTTCCCTGACTTCCTGTTTGGTCTCACCGTTGTAGAGGAGACCACACCAGGGACATCAGGGATACAGTAAACTGGGTTGGAGGAGAGGCAGTTGAGTGAGCCTCTGTCTCACCTGGAAGGACTGTATGGGGCCCTGGATGGAGGTGAAGCATCGGTGTACTGGCAGGTTTTTCTTTTATAGTTGCAGGGGCAAATACCTAGGGATTTGGGGAGATTGTATCAAGGATTGGAGACGGGAATGGTCCTTGCAGAAGGCAGAGAGGGGGTGGCGAGAGGTAAAGTTGGAAAAGACCATGGTTGATTTGATAATCTTCAATTCCACTTCCCTGTCTTTTCCTCATAACCTTTGATTCTCTCACTGATTAGAAAATTGTCTTTTTCATCCTTCAATATACTTAAATGCCCCACTCTCAACAGCCCTCTGTGGTAAAGAACTTCACACCCTCTGAGAGAAGAAGTTCCTCTTGATCTTTGTCATAAATGGGCATTTTTATTTGGAGGTTATGCACAGTGGTCCTAGACTCTATCGCACAAGGGGAGTCAACTCTTCGGCATCTACCTTGTCAAGTCTCCTAAGAATGTGATGTGTTTCAGTAAGGTTGCCTCTCATTCTTCTCCATTCCAATTAGTATGAGACTAATATTTCAACCTCACCTCAGAAGGCAGTGCTTGCATACCTGGTGTTGATCAGTCTTTTTAAAAAATTTCATTCATGGGATGAGGGCAACGTTGGTTCAGCAGCATTTACTTTCCATCCCGAATTGCCCAGAGGACAGTTAAGAGTCAACTGTATTGCTGTGGGTCTGGGGTCACATGTAGATCAGACCGGGTAAGGATGGCTGTTCCTTTCCCTAAAGGACATAAGTGAACTAGATGGGCTTTTCTGACAACCATTTCATTATCATCATTAGATTTTAATTCCAGATATTTATAGAACATAGAGCATACAACATAGAACATTACAGAGCAGTACAGCCCTTCAGCCCTCAATGTTGTGCCAACCTGTGGAACCAATCTAAAGTCCATCTATCCTACACTGTTCCATTCTTGTCCATATGCCCATCCAATGACCACTTAAATGCCCTTAAAGTAGGTGAGTCTACTACTGTTGCAGGCAGTACATTCCACACCCCTCCTACTCTCTGAGTAAAAATCTTATCTCTGGCATCTGTCCTATATCTCTCACCCCTCAATTTAAAGCCATGTGCCCCCATGCTAGCCCTCACCATCCGAGGAAAAAGGCTCTCACTCTCCATCCTATCTAACCCTCTGATTATTTTATATGTCTCAATTAAGTCACCTGTCAACCTTCTTCTCTCTAACAATAACAGCCTCACATCCTTCAGCCTTTCTTCATAAGACCTTCCCTCCATACCAGGCAACATCCTAGTAAATCTCCTCTGAACCCTTTCTAAAGCTTCCACATCCTTCCTATAATGCAGTGACCAGAACTATACACAATACTCCAAATGTGGCCTCACCAGAGTTTTGTACAGCTGCAACATGATCTCTTGGTTCTGAAATTCAATCCATCTCCTAATAAAAGCTAACACACCATGTGCCTTCTTAATAACCTTGTCAACCTGGGTGGCAACTTTCATGGATCTATACATATGGACACTGAGATCTCTCTGCTCACCTACACTACCAAGAGTGTTACCATTATCCTAGTACTCTGCATCCTTGTTATTCCTTCCAAAGTGAATTACCTCACACTTTCCAAGCTAAACTCCATTTGCCACCTCTCAGCCCAACTCTGCAGCTTATCTATGTCTCTCTGTAACCTACAACATCCTTCGTCGCTATCCACAACTCTACCGACCTTAGTGTCATCCACAAATTTACTAACCCATCCTTCTATGCCCTCATCCAGGTCATTTATAAAAATGACAAACAACAGTGGACCCAAAACAGATCTCTGTGGTACCCCACTAGTAACTGAACTCCAGGATGAATATTTCCCACCAGCTACCACCTTCTGTCTTTTCTCAGCCAACCAATTTCTGATCCAATCCATTAAATCGCCTTCAATCATGCCTCCATGTTTTGTACAATAGACTACCACTGAGAACCATATCAAACTTTATCCTAAAATGAGGAAGCTTATTGAATTCAAATTAACATCTGCTATGGTAGGATTGGAACCTGGGCTCCCCAACTGTTATTTGGGTTACTGGATTAACAGTTCCAGTGATAATACCACTAGGCCATCACCTTCCCTATCTTCACTTTTCTTAAAAATCACTTGCAGACATCTGGTGGTCATCAAAGTCACCATGCAAGTACAAACCCTTTATTTAATCCGAGCAACAGTAATGACATTTTTATTCTGTGAAGTTTACTGCTTCTTGAGTCTTTCAACCACTATATCAAACCAGAAGGTGGTTGTTGGGTGACAGAGGATTTCTTTTTTAAACCTGCCAGTGATTCAACTCCTCATTACAACTGAATACTACACAGCTCTTATACAATGAGAGCAAAGACACCATGAAAAACATCCTCATGAAAAACATAGTGGGTTGCTGCATCAACACTTCTGCTGTCTCAACCGTTTTGGAAGAACTCTCCAATATTCACAGGAGCAGTGGGCCCATTTTACACTAGTTCTATCATCTAAATCCTGGTCAGCATGAGGGCAACTCTCTTGCTTGCTATATGGTGAGCGAGGAAGAAATGATAAGGGAAAGATGAAGCAGAAAGGAGTTGACAACAAGCAGGTCCCTGTTCCTATCAACTTCTAAGATCTGGTCAGCAAATTCTTATTCCAGTCAACATAATAACAAATCTCCATTGTACAGCATTCCGAAAACTTACCATCCATCTGTTCCGAATGATACAGCTTCAGCATATTTAACTTCTTTCCAGTTAATATTATTTCCAGGATGAGCCCAAATCCAAATGGATCAATATTTCACAGTATTCCACAAATTATAATTTATCCCTTTAAAAGTAATCTACACAATTAAAAGATCTTTACTTTCAAAACAAAATGATCACAGATTCACCAAATATTTCAAACTAATTACCATTTTTCTCATTGCTAGTACTTCTACATCAGTCATCAATGAGTCATCAATAGATTTACTTTTGAGCTTTTGTCAATTGGATCATATGGGCATGTCTCTGAAGTAAGGTGTTTATCCCTATTTTACATTGAGTTGAAAGTACATTTCAAAATATTCCCAAATGCAACATTCATCAAAGGCACTAATCTTATGTGAACTTGGTCTCCCTACTGAGAAATACAGCAACATAGCAACCTGTTGTCTGTTATCTGTAGTTTTACAAACAGTCACGAGTTAATCGTGCTTTGTGATTCCCATGCCTGATTACCAGTGTTATCCAATTGTCCTCCCACTGTTTTAGACAATAAATTATTGTTACAACAGCGACAGGGTTGAATAGCACATAGGTTTATCGCAAATATCTGATGAATACTGAAATGAAGTAAAAGAAAGGCCTTTAACCAAGTTTAAAATCATGATATTTGCAGCAATTAAAATATATATAAACAGAAAATGGTGACAGTATGGAGCCCATGAGCACTTAAATTGAGAAATGATGCATTTGTTGAAAATGTGGAGAAAGAAGTAAAATGATTTGTCACATGGTTGAGATGTGGATAGGAGGAGTTTAATACATATCATAAACAGCATAAATCCTTTGCAATCAATGGCTTGATTCCATGTTGTAAAATTCTAATGCATGCTAGTAGGTTTCTAGTGTAATTCTTCACAGTGAATGAGAGTAATAAGTTCATGTAATGAAAGAATTTTATTTAGTTGCTCATGTGATATGTGTTGCTGGTTAGGTGATCATTTAATACCCTTTCCGAACTGACCTAGACAAGGTGACAATAAGTTGCTTTCTTAAATTATTGCAGTCCTGGGGTGTAGTGACACACAAAGTGTTGGTAGGAAGGGGATTCTACTATTTTGCTCCAGCAGCAGTAAAGGAAAGGCAATTTACACCCAAGGTAGAATGGTGTGTATCATGAATGGGAGGATACAAGGGTGGTTCCCACACATCCATTTCCCTTAGTCTTCTTGGCTGGAAGAGTTTGTGTCTTTGGATGGCATTACCTGAGGAGCCTTGATGAATTATTGCAGCTCACTCTGTGTCATGGCAAAGGGAGTGAATGGTAAGCTGATATTTGGGACACCAATCAAGCAAGCTGATTTATCCTGGGTGAGTCAAACTTCCTAAGTGCTGTTAGAGCTGCGCTCATTCAAGTAAGTGGCAATCTTCCACCATATACTTGACTTGTGCTTTGTAGAAATTGAACAGGCATTGGGTAAACAGAAGTAGAATTACTTGCTGTGGAATTCCTGGTGTCTTACCTGATTTTGTGGTCAAGTTATTTATGTGCCTAATCCAGTTCAGATTCAGGTCAATGGCAATCCCCAGACAATAGACAATAGACAATAGACAATAGGTGCAGGAGTAGGCCAATCTGCCCTTCGAGCCTGCACCACCATTCAATTCCTGATGAAGGGCTTATGCTCGAAATGTCGAATTTCCTGTTCCTTGGATGTTGCCTGACCTGCTGTGCTTTTCCAGCAACACATTTTCAGCTCATCCTTAATCAGTATCCTGTTCCTGCCTTATCTCCATAACCCTTGATTCCACAATCCTTGAGAACTCTTTCTTAAATGAATCCAGAGACTGGGCCTCCACTGCCCTCTGGGGCAGAGCCTTCCACACAGCCACCACTCTCTGGGTGAAGAAGTTTCTCCTCATCTCTGTCCTAAATGGTCTACCCCAAATTTTTAAGCTGTGTCCTCTGGTTCGGCACTCACCAATCAGCGGAAACATGTTTCCTGCCTCCAGAGTATCCAATCCTTTAATAATCTTATATGTCTCAATCAGATCCCCTCTCAGTCTTCTAAACTCAAGGGTAGCTGAAAATGTGTTGCTGGAAAAGCGCAGCAGGTCAGGCAACATCCAAGGAGCAGGAGATTCGACGTTTCGGGCATAAGCCCTTCTTCAGGAATCAAGGGTATACAAGCCCAGTCGCTCCAGCCTTTCAGTGTATGGTAATCCCGCCATTCCAGGAATTGACCTTGTGAACCTACCCTGCACTCCCTCAATAGCCAGAATGTCTTTCCTCAAATTTGGAGACCAGAACTGCACACAGTACTCCAGGTGTGGTCTCACCCAGGGCCCTGTACAGCTGCAGAAGAACCTCTTTTTTTTACATTAAATTAGATTACTTACAGTGTGGAAACAGGCCCTTCGGCCCAACATGTCCACACCGACCCACCGAAGCGAAACCCACCCCTACCCCTACATTTACCCCTTTACCTAACACTACGGGCAATTTAGCATGGCCAATTCACCTGACCCGTACATATTTGGACTGTGGGAGGAAACCGGAGCACCCGGAGGAAACCCACGCAGACACGGGGAGAACGTGCAAACTCCACACAGTCAGTCGCCTGAGTCGGGAATTGAACCCAGGTCTCAGGAGCTGTGAGGCAACAGTGCTAACCACTGTGCCACCGTGCCGCCCTATACCGTGCCACCGTGCCGCTTCTATACTCAATCCCTCTTTTTATGAAGGCCAGCATGCTATTAGCCTTCTTCACTACCTGCTGTACCTACATGCTTACTGGTGTACAAGAACACCCAGATCTCTCTGTACTGCCCCTTTACCTAAATTGATTCCATTTAGGTAGTAATCTGCCTTCCTGTTCTTGCCACCAAAGTGGATAACCATACATTTATCCACATTAAACTGCATCTGCCATGCATCTGACCACTCACCTAACTTGTCCAGGTCATCCTATAATCTCCTAACATCCTCATCACATTTTACCCTGCCACCCAGCTTATTATCATCAGCAAATTTGCTAATGTTATTACTAATACCATCTTCTATATCATTAACATATATTGTAAAAAGCTGCGGTCCCAGTATCTGCGGTACCCCACTGGCCACTGCCTGCCATTCCAAAATGGAGCCGTTTATCACTACTCTTTGTTTCCTATCAGCCAACCAACTTTCAATCCAAGTTAGTACTTTGCCCCCAATACCATGTGCCCTAATTTTGCTCACTAACCTCCTATGTGGGACTTTATCAGAAGCTTTCTGAAAGTCCAGGTACATTACATCTACTAGATCTCCCTCGTTCATCTTCAGAGTTACCTCCTCAAAACATTCCAAAAGATTAGTCAAGCATGATTTCCCCTTCATATATCCATGCTGACTCTGACATATCCTGTTACTACTATCCAGATGTGTCGTAATTTTATCCTTTATAATAGACTCTTTGTTCCTGTCCTGACGCAGGAACTGATCCCGAATCTATCGAACTCTGGAAAATAATCACCAACACATCCACGATTTCTCAAGCCACCTCCTTCAGTACCCTGGGATGTAGACCCAGAATGTTGCTAATGGGTGATTCAGTGATGGAATGCCATTGAACATCAAAGGCGATAAAGGGATTCCCTTTTGTTGGCAATGGTCATTGCCTGGCATTTTTGAGGTATGAATATTACTTGCCATTAAATCTTTTCTGAATCTTTTCCAATTTCACAACATCCTTCCTACAGGAGGGAGACCAGAATTGCGCACAGAATTCCAAAAATGGCCTAACCAATGTCCTGTACAGCTGCAATATGACCTTCCAACTCTTATACTCAATGCTCTGACCAATAAACACTTTCTTTACAATCCTATTTACCTTCAACTTAACTTTCAAGGAACTGTGAGCCAGCTTTCCAAGGCCTCTTTGTTCAGCAACACCTCCCAACATCTTATAATTAAGTATATAGATCCTGCCCTGTTTTGCCTTTCCAAAATGCAGCACCTTATATTTATCCAAATTAAATTCCATCTGCCACTCCTGAGCCCATTGGCCCATCTGATCAAGATCCCATTGTACTCTGAGGTAAAGTTCATCAATCAGTTAAATGCAGTCTTCAGGTTCAGGAAACTCTTACCTCCCCTCAAGAAGTCAGTTTTTTGGGCCATGTTTGGACCATCTTCCTGATGAGGTCAGGAGCCAAGTGGCTCTGGTGGAATCCAAACTGAGTGTCAGTGAGCACATTATTCCATTGTAAGTATGGCTTGATAACACATTGGTGATGACCCCATCCGCCATTTTGCTGATGATGGAGAGTAAACTGAAAAAGTTTATAATTGGCTGGTTTGGATTTGTCCTGCTTTTATTGTGCTTATGACATACTTGGGAAACTTTACACATTCTGGATTAATGGTGCTGGAAGAGCACAGCAGTTCAGGCAGCATCCAAAGTGCAGCAAAATCGACGTTTCGGGCAAAAGCCCTTCATCAGGAACACATTGTTGAGTAGATGCTATACTCTAACAGCTTGGCTCATGGAGGGAACTTGTTCTGGTCTACAAATCTTAATCATTATTGCTGGAACACTGTCTTGACACATAGGCTTGCAGTGGCCAGTACCTTTGTCCATTTCTTAACATCACATAGAGTGAACTGAATTAGTTGAAGACTCATCTGGTATATGATGCTGGAGGACCATTGGAGGAAATGGAAATGAATCATTTACTCAATATTCCTGACTGAAGCTGGATGTAAATCCTTCAATCTTGTATTTTCCTTGTTGAAGTTTGGCATATTTGTGGTCCCACTTTTTCCTGTTTAGTGTTTAATTGTCCATCAACATTTATAAATGAATATGGCAGGAGCTTAGAACTGATTGGTTGTTTGTGAGATAATTTAGCTCTGTGCATCACATGTTGCTTCTCCTATTCAGCATTCAGGCAATCTGGTGTTGGAGCTCCACCAGGTTGGCATCCTGATTTTCAGCTTTGCCTGGTTACTCCTGAAATGATGTTTTGCATTCTTCATTGAACCAGAGTTGATCTTCCAGCTTGTTGGAAATAATTGAGAGAGAAATATACCAGATAATGAGACTACCAGTTGTGGCTGAATATTAATGCCCAGTTTGAGTTGCTAGCTCTGATTAGATTTGGTCCCATTTAGCACAGTGGTAGTACCACACAACATGCTTAATTCATTCTCCCAGTTCCTCCACCACTATCACATTTGTTCTGATGATGTCAACTTCAACAAAGGAGTCTCTGAAATGTCCATCTTCTTCCTCAACTGAGGATTCCCCAGCATCCTTGTTGACCAGGCCCTCAGCCCGTCCAACCCATTTCCCACACTTCAGCCCTTGCCCCCTCCCTTCCCTACTGCAACAGTGATAGGGTCGTCATTGTCCTTACCTACCATCCCACCAAACAGAGAATGATTAGCCACCGTCCAGAGGATCATTAGCTGTCATTTCCGCCACCTCCAGCAAGATGCCACTATCAGACACATCTTCCTCTCCCTTCCCTTGTCCACCTTCCACAGAGATTGTTCCTCCAGGACACCCTGATTCACTCTTTCTTCACTCCCAACACCCCACCTCATGGCACTTTCCATTACAACTGCAAAACGCCTAACACTTGCCCATTTATTTTTTCATTCCTCAGTATCCAACGGCCCAAACGCATCTTACAAGTGAAGCAAATGCTTTACCTGCACATCACACAATCTAGTCAACTGCACTCGCTGCTCACAGTGCGGTCTCCTCTACACTTGGGAAACAAAGCATAGACTGGACGATTGCTTCATGGAACACCTACTTTCTATCCGCAAAGAAGACCCTGAGCTTTCAGTTGCCTGCTACTTTAATACACCACTGTGTTCCCTGGCTGACATCTCTGTCTCAGGCTTGCTGCAATGCTCCACCAAAGCTCAGCACAAGCTGGAAGAACAGCACCTCACCTTCTACTTGGGAATCCTGCAGCTTTCTGGACTCAATATTGAGCTCCATAACTTTAGGGCCTGAACTCTCCCATGTCTTTATCCTAACCCCCACACATCAGACCTTGTTAACACACAGTCTGCTATTACACACAACTCAATGTTAGCCACTAATCGTGCCGAATAATAGCTATTCCTCTCTTAGCCAAATCATTATCCACTCCTTTGTCTGTTCAACTGCTGAAATTCCTTTAGCTCTGTCCCCACCTATTGATTACTCCTTAACTACTCCCCCAACTTTATCTTCTGCATGTAAACAAACATTTTCTTAGCTACCAACAGTTCTGAGGAAGGGTCACTGACCTGAAATATTAACTTTGATTTCTCTCCACAGATGTTTAAGGCATGCTGAGGTTTTCCAGCAATTTCTATTTTTGTCTATGATGAAGCCCATGATTAATGTGAGAACTGGGCTTCCTCTCGAGAAGGAATGTCGCTTCTGCTGATATTGTTATGGATGGGTGCGTCGTCGACAGGAGGTTGGTGAGGATGAGGTCAAGTAGATGTCTTATGTTGTTTTTTCCCACACTGTCTGATGCAGGTCCTGTTTAGCAGCTACTTCTTGGAAGTCAACAAGCTTGGTCAGCAGTGGTGCTGTTGTGCCACTCTCAATGGTGGACATTGATGTCCCCCAACCAGAGCACATGGTGCTCCCTTATCAGTCATGTATTTTCTACAAGTAGTGTGCAACATAATGGAAGGCTAAGGGGGAGGGGAGCAGTTCTTAGTAATCAGAACGTTTCCTTGTCTGTGTATGACCTGATATCATTCAACTTCACGGGGCCTGGAGTCACACAGGAGGACTCCCGAAGCAACTCCTCCCTGACTATAACATAGCTAAAGGTACCATTGCAGTATGCCTCAACACATTGTTATTAAATAGCATGGAGGAATTAAATAATGTAGTGGCAAAGATGAATGAAGTAAACAGATAAGAAGAAATTGTTATGTTTGTGTATAGATGAAGAGGTAAGTAGCAATAATAGAGGAGCCATTATGGTGACTGAACCAAACGATTTCAGCAAAATGTGGAGTGTTATGTTTTACTGATTTGATTATGAGGAAATTAGAACCAATCAGGATTTATAGGTATCAGATAATGTTGGTGGGACAAATGCATACTAGATACCAAGCTTTTATACCAAAGCTCTGTTCACAACCTTTATGGCTTTATGTCAAAGACATTTGAAAGGGTAATTGATCTGTGCAGCCACTTTTGAAACATGTACAATTTATCACTGCATGTTATGCAACATGTAAAATGACCACCGATAGACACAATCTTTACTTAACGGGATGACCTTTTGAGATCCCATCATTCAAGCTGTTCTCTGTTAGCCAACTTGAGTCTCCATAAACAAGCTGAACCAGAGACAGCCAATCGTATTACACTTGTGGTGATTGTTACATAGTTGGAAAGTTTAGACACTAATTGGTTCTTCTTTATTTTTTTTTCTGCGAATAACTAATCAATCCCCCTGGGAGAAGCAGGCAAGCTATTAAATGTGAATAGCTGACTATTCACATTTAATACTCCTATTTAATCTCCCTCATTACACTGGCTAAAATCATTCACTAACAACTTGTTTTTATGTTGTGAGATAAACTTAGTTAAACGTGTCAAAATACTTTGTAGAAATGTTAGCAGAATTTGACACTGAGCGCTTAAGGAAATATTGGAATAACTGACCTAAAACTTGGTCAAAAAGATATGTTTAAAGAATATTTTAAAGACTGCTCAATTTAGGGGAGAGTTTATAATATGTGTTTCAATTTCATGGCCTAGACATCTGAGATCTGACCACCAGTGGAAGAGCAACTAAATTGGAAAGACACTGAAGACAGAAATGGAAAAATGCTAAGTTCCAGGAAGTTACAGAGATAATGAGGGATGGGTCATTAGTGGGGGTGGGGTGTGGAATTTGAATCAAAAGCATATTATGCTGCTAGAATTGGAGCTAATGTATGCTGGTGGATAAAGGGTGATGGGTGATTGGAATCAAGTGCAATTTCAGTATGCAAGAAGCAGTTTTTTTTGACAAACTGAAGTTTACAAAGGGAGAAAAATGATTGGCCACTGAGGAAAGTTTTGACTGTTCTTTGTATCTTCAATCCAACACTTGTTTTGGACTTTTTTTTTGCCAACAGGTATTCATTATCCTGTCATTCTCACCTCCTATGACACATCCTTTGTTTAATTACTTGTACCATTCACACTCCCACTGGCTGTGCCCCACTAACTCTGCCATTAGTTAACATCTTCCATCTCCTGATCCATCGTAGACCTTCCATTTTGTTCTTTTTCCATTCTTCTCCATATGTTGTGGGCGGCACGGTGGCTTGTGGGCGGCACGGTGGCACAGTGGTTAGCACTGCTGCCTCACAGCGCCTGAGACCCGGGTTCAATTCCCGACTCAGGCGACTGACTGTGTGGAGTTTGCACGTTCTCCCCGTGTCTGCGTGGGTTTCCTCCGGGTGCTCCGGTTTCCTCCCACAGTCCAAAGATGTGCAGGTTAGGTGAATTGGCCATGCTAAATTGCCCGTAGTGTTAGGTAAGGGGTAAATGTAGGGGTATGGGTGGGTTGCGCTTCAGCGGGTCGGTGTGGACTTGTTGGGCCGAAGGGCCTGTTTCCACACTGTAAGTAATCTAATCTAATCCACAATGTTCTGCTTAATAGTTCTGGACCTAATAGTTGAAAATGTCCCTGGCTTTGAATGTATGAACAAGGAGCAACAATAGGCTACTCAGCCCTGTGAGTCAGCATCTTCATTCAATAAAATCATGGCTGATTTGATTTTAATCTCAACTCTATGTTCTTGAGTATCCCCAATAATCTTTCATTCCCTTGATAATCAAGAGTCCATCCATTTCTGTTTTATCAATAGTTAAAGATTTTTAAAAAAGAATTTCAAAGACACTCACCCATCTGAGAGAAAAAAACAAATTCTTCATCTGTTTTAAATGGTAACCCCTTATCTTAAATTATGATCCCTAGTTTTGGATTCTCTTACAAGAGGAAATATGCTTTCAATATCCAACTGGTCAAATCCCAAGTAAGTCATTTTTTTAAATGCCAAAGGGTATAGGCCTCGCCTATCTAGTCTTTCCTGATAAGGCTATTTACTCATTTCAGGTGTTAGACTATTAAACCTTCTCTGAACTGCTCCCTTCCATAAGAACTCAAAGTGATCAAGGCTGTTTTCCCTGGAGCATCAAAGGCTGAGGGACAAACTTATAGAGATTTATAAAATAATGAGGGTCATGGATAGGGTAAATGGTCAAGGTCTTTTCCCAGAGTACGTGAGTCCAAAACTAGAGGGTATAGCTTTAAGGTGAGAGGGGACAGATTTAAAAGACAACTGTTTTCTCCCAAAGTGGTGCATGCATGGAATAAGCTATTAGAGGAGGTGGCAGAGGTGAGTATAGCTACAACATTTAAAAGATATCTGAATGACTATACGAATAGGAAGACTTTAGAAGGATATGGGCCTGTGCTGGTAAATGGGACTCGATCAGTTTGGGATATCTGTTGGCTTGGATGAATTGGATTAAACTGTCTGTTTCCGTCTTGTATAACTCTATGACTCTTCAACCCAAGTGGACTGATAGCAGTTACTTAAGGATAAAGCTGTGTCATTGCAATGAGAAGCTTTTATGGAGGAAATGGCAAGAGTACCCAGCATTCATGTTCCCATAAAGACCAGGGACATGAAGGGTAGGGTTAAGAAAGAAACAGACATGACAAATGCTGAAGGCTCAGTATGGTAGAGTTTGTGGTGGAGCATAAAGTGTAGGGGGATCTTTAAAAGAAAATTAGGAAAGCTAAAAGAATGCATGAGAAAGCATAGGTAGGTAGTATAAAGGAAAAAAAAAGTGAGCTTAGAAGAAATGAACATTTAAAGAGCAATTGAATAATTTGGGAAAGACCCATGACACGGGCACAGTCCCGCAGATATATGTCTATCTTTACAATGAAAAGAGATGACCCAGGTTATCAGGATGGAGATCTGCTAATTGTTAGAAGAAATTAACATAGATTAAGGGGATGTACTTGTGGGGTAAGCAGCCTTTAAAATGTGGACACATTTGTAGACCCAGATGAAATCTAACCCAGGCTTTTCAAGGTGGAAAGGGAGAAGATATCAAGTGGCCTGGCAGTAATTTTCAAATTCTCTCGGGCCACAGGTGAGGTGCCAGGTGACTGGAGGACTGCTATTCCATTATTAAAAATATGGGGATAGACCAGGAAATTACAGCCACCCAGACTAACCTTGCTGGTGGGGAAGTTATCAGAATTCTGAAGAACACAGAGATCTGCACTAAGAAAGACATGGATTAAATGGGGGTAATAAGCATAGATTTGCTAAGGGAAGATTGTGTTTGACAAATTTCATCAAAGCGCTTGAGGAGGCAACCAGGAAGGTTGGTGAATTTGACGCATTGCTGTGGTTTACATGGACTTCAGCAGACAAAGTGGCATGTTGGATCCAAATTTTGCTTGGAGGCAGGAAGCAAAAGTGATAATAGAGGGCTACGTCTGTGGCTGGAATGGTGTTCCAATGGGATTTGGCATGGCATGATACTGGACCCCTTACTGTTTGTGATATACGTTCATGATTTGGACCTAAATGTTGGCGGTGTTATCATGAAGTTTGCAGATCATTCAAAAATCATCAGATAATAAATAGGAGGATAGCTATAAATTGTAGGAGGATATCAACAGACTGATACACTGGACAGAACAATGGCAAATAACCTTCAACTGAGAAAACAGAAGTAATGCTTTTGGAAGAGTTAACAAGAAAAGGAATTACACTTCAGATGGCAGTGTAAGATCAGAGGAACCATGGTGTGCATGTCCAAAATTTTTTCAAGGTAGCAGGGTAGGACGTTAAGATGGTTAAGAAGCCATATAGGACATTTGCCTTTTTTAGTTGAAGTATACTGTACAATAACAGGGATTTTATGCTGGAATTGTATAAAATGCTGGTTAAAATTGGAATACTGCATGTAGTTTTGATCAGCACATTATAGGAAGCATATGATTGCACTAGGGATGGTGCAGATGATATTTCCCCGAATTATGCCTGAACTGGCAGGTCTGAAGCTACGAGGAAAGAATGAAAAGGCTGGGATTGTTGTCCTTAGAGTGCTGAAGGTTGTGAGGGGACCTGACAGAAATGTTTGAAATTATAAGGGAATGATAAGGATAAAAAGGTCAATTCAGGATCAAAGGGTGAGATTTCAAACAACACAGGAGCAGGTAGTGAGCTGATGCAGGAGGGATTCTCATAAGTTATCATCACTCTCTCTTCAACCTGAGGAGAGTGACCAACTGAGCAGTACATCTCACAAATCCGTGGTGCGTGGGTGTAAATGGTGATCATTAACCTGTATATTATAGAAAGATGAATGGAAACAGGGAAGTCAAAAAGATGTTGGTCAAAGAGGGGCAGCAACACAAAAAGGAACATGAGGATTGGTAAATCAATGTCACACTCAAGCAATGACTCGAGATCACTCTGAAAGACAAGAAATTGAAAACTTGCCACCTTCACATCAAGCTCAATGTATAATAAGTTGACAAAATAACTACCACCATACGCGGAGTGGGTGGACAAAGTTACTGCTTTTCTCTCTGGTGGTAGAGTACTCTGTTAGTAGAATTATATAAATCATGCATTCATTGATTACATCGTGCCATCTACTTGTTATCAAATCCAATGACGGGTTTTTTTGGCAATGACCGACATTTAAAATTTTCACCTCAAGAAGTTATGCCTATTACATACTGTGCATTAGTTGGACACTATCGTGTCAGATACACAAAGCTATGCAGATGCAAAGGTGAAAGTCTCAACATTTACTAGCAATTGTAAGTTTGCTCGCTGACCTGGTAGGTTTGTTCTGAGCCATTTCATCACCATGCTAGGTGACATCATCAGTGAGCATCCAGTGAAACGCTGGTGCTCTGTCTCATTTGCTAATTATGTGGCTTGGTCTGTTACAGTGGGTGATATCAATTTTCTCAGAGGTTGGTAAATGGGGTCCAAATCAATGTGTTTGTTAACTGAGTTCCAGTTTGAATGCCAGGCCTCTAGGAATTTGCGTGTGTGTCTCCATTTAACCTGTCCTGGGATGGATGTGTTGCACCAGTCAACATAGTGTTTTTCTTTGTCTGTATGTAAGGATACTCGTGATAGCTGGTCATGTCTTTTAATGAATAATTGGTATTCATGTATCCTGGTAGTGAACTTTCTGCCTGTCTGTCTAATGTAGTGTTTGTTGCAAGCTTTGCAGGGTATTTTGTCAATGACATTCGTTTTGCTGGCTATTGGTACAAGGTCCTTCAATGGAGAACTGCAGACCAGCATCCACAGGAAAGCAACTTGCACAGACCAGATAATTAACTGCAGGAGCAATAACCCCAACATCCACAAACAGAGCTGCATAAGGACATTATTTAAATGGGCCACAACACAATACAGCACCCAGGAACTATGAGCAACAGAAGAAAAATATTTTTACAGCGTATTCAAGAAGAAAGGGACCCAATGAACACAGTCCATCAATTCCTAAACAACAAACCCAAACAAACAGACACAACATGCCCAGAAACTCTAGCCACATGACCATACATCAAAGACATCTCAGCAATGACTACCAGACGACTCCAATCCCTTGGCATCATGGTAGCCCATAAAACTACCAACACACTTAAACAGCGACTGATGAACCCTTGCCCCCTGCACTAGCTCTTCAGCTATTCATTCATCTGCTCTATCCTCCTATTCCTACCCTCATTAGCTCGTAGCACCAGAAGTAATTCAGATATTACTACCCTCGAGGGCCTCCTTTTTAAATTCCTGACAAACTTTCTTTTTTCTCCCTTCAGAATATCTTCCTTTTACCTTCCTATGTCAGTAGTTCCCATGTGGACAATGACCTCCTGCTGGTCTCTCTACCCTTTGAGAACTTTCTACTCCCTCTCTGACATATCCTTGATCGTGGCACCAGGGCGGCAACGCACCATTCTGATTTGTTGCTGTCAGCCATAGAAACATCTGTCTGTGTGTCTGACTAGAGAGTTCCCTATCCCAAGCAATCGCTTGGAACCTAACATACTCCTCGTTACATTAGAGCCAGTCTCTGTACCAGAGGTTTGGCTGTTCATACTATGACTTTTGGTAAAATTCAGCCCTAAGTTTATTTCATGCCGTTTGTGTTGTAGCTGATTTGATTCCCGCACAAAAGCTATGTAACTGAATGAGTGCAGGGATATTCAATTGTTCTCCAATGTTCATTATCTTCTCAGAGATTATGAAAGGTAAAGGAGGTCTCATTGCAAATGAGGAAGCTTTGTCATGAATGGATATGTCCATTAACATTTAGGAGACATTTTTAGAACTGATGAAGAAGCAAAAGGCAAGGGCTAACGGAAGATAAGTCCAAAAAAGTAAAGACCTGATCAACTGCTGATCCATAACATGAATAATTCAAAACACATCCCTTTTCTGTTCGAATAATTGGAACAAACATTTAATTTAAACTCCTGATATTTTACAGTCGTCTCTGGCAGGTCTTTCAAGATTTTGAATGTAGACATAATTGCTTTGCGAAGGCTTTTTTTCTGTGATATTTTCAATTAGTGACAGTGAATGAATTAATTGCATCACTACGACCTTTTGTTTGATTAGCTTTCATACCTACATTTCAAATGAATAATCACTTTTGATAACAGAAACAAGTCCAGTGCTTCACATTGATGACATCGTCTATGATTGAAATAAATAAGTTTGGTGTAACTTTAAAATAAAGGTCAATATGAGAGCTACAGGGAAAGAATGCATGGAGATTAAATCAGTTATATTTTTGAAACAGGCAACATTGGAATGATGGGCAAGTGGCTTTGTTCAGTTTTATATAATTATTTATTGTGTGTGTATAAGGTATGGAAACTGATGCTGAAGTTGCTAGTACATGCAAGTTTTGAGAAGATTTGTGAACGCACGATTACAAAGGCCCAACAATGTCTCTTCTTCCTCAAGCAGCTGAGGAAATTTGGCATGACGGTAAATACCCTTGTCAACTTTTATAGGTGTACCATCAACAGCATTCTGTCTGGATGTGTCACTACGTGATATGGCAACTGTACCATTCAAGACCAGGGACTGTTACAGAGAGTGGTGAACTCGGCCCGGACAATCACAAAGACCAACCTCCCATCTATTGAATCCATCTACCAGGCCCGCTGTCAAGGAAAGGCTGCCAGCATTCTCAAAGATCTATCCCACACTGGCAATGTTTTTCTACAACCTCTACCATCGCGGAGAAGGTACAGAAGCCTGAACACACGCACCAGCCGGTTTTGTAACAGTTTCTACCCTACTGTTGTTAGAAGACTGAATGGGCTCATAAACTCAACATTCTTCTGCACCTGTGTTTCTGTTTTTGCCGCTGTTTACCTATTATTTATTTATCTATGCTACTTAATGCTGTGATCTGTCTGTATTACTCGCAAGACAAAGCTTTTCACTGTGCCTCAGTACATGTGACAATAAATTCAATTCAATTTAATTCAATTCAATTCAATTATGGGAAATCCTGTCTCACAAACTTGAGTGAGTTTTTTGAACAAGTAACAAAAAGGATTGATGAGGGCAGAGCAGTGGATGTGATCTATATGGACTTCAGTAAGGCGTTCAATATGGTTGACTGGTTAGCATTTTAGAGTGTATGGTATACAGAGAGAACTAACCATTGGATACAGAACTGGCTCAAAGGTAGATGATAGATAATGGTGGTGGAGTGTTGCCTTTCAGATTGGAGGCCTGTGACCAGTGATATGCCACAAGACTCAGTGCTGAGTCCACTACTTTTCATCATTTACATAAATGATTTAGGTGTGAACATCAGAGGTAGGGTTAGTAAGTTTGCAGATGACACCAAAATTAATGGTGGAGTGGATAACGAAGAAGATTACCTCAGGGTACAATGGGATCTTGATCAGATAGGGCAATGGGCTGAGGAGTGGCAAATGGAGTTTAATTTAGATAAATGTGAGGTGCTGCATTTTGGAAAGGCAAATCAGAACAGGATGTATACATCATGGTAAGGTCCTGAGGAGTGTTCCTAAACAAAGAGACCTTGGAATGCAGGTTCATACTTTCTTGAAAGTAGAGTCTAAGGTAGATAGGATATTGAAGAAGGTGTTTGGAATGCTTTTTTTTATTGGTCAGAGCATTGAGGATAGGATTTTAGGAGATCGTGTTGCAGGTGTACAGGACATTGGTTAGGCCACTTTTGAAATATTATGTACAATTCTGGTCCTCCTCCTATAAGAAGGAAGTTATGGAACCTGAATGGGTTCAGAAAAGATTTACAAAGATGTTGCCAGGGTTGGAGGATTTGAGCTACAAGGAGAGGTTGAATAGGCTGGGGCTGTTTTCCCTGGAGAGTTGGAAGCTGAGGGGTGACCTTATAGAGGTTTATAAAATCATGAGGGGCATGGATAGAATAAATAAACAAGGTCTTTTCCTGAGGGTGGGAGAGTCCAGACCTAGAGGGTGCAGGTTTAGGATGAAAGGGGAAAGATTTAAAGTAACCTAAGGGGCAATATTTTCATTCAAAGAACGGTGCCTGTCTGAAGTGAGCTACTAGAAGAAGTGGTGGAGACTGGTACAATTACAAATTTAAAAGCCATCTGGATAAGTATGTGAATAGGAAGGGTTTAGAGGGATATGGGCCAAGTGCTGGCAAATGGATTCGATTAATTTTGGATATCTGGTTGGCATAGAATTGGACCAAAGGGTCTGTTTCTGAGCTGCACATCACTATGACTCTCTACCAAAAGTGGCAATACAATGAATTCCATACAGGATTATTTCATATTATTTTCTGATGCTCACCTCATGAAGCGTGCATCATCCCTCCATTGTGATATTCTGACCTTTCCTTGAACTGACTACAACTGCAAGATACTCACCAGTGTCAAGCCATTCTGACATTCACCCCAGCAGTGAACAATGGGTGGCACAGTGGAACAGTGGTTAGCACTGCGGCCTCACAGCGCCAGAGACCCGGGTTCAACTCCCGCCTCAGCGACTCTCTGTGTAGAGTTTGCACATTCTCCCCGTGTCTGCGTGGGTCTCCTCTGGGTGCTCCGGTTTCCTCCCACAATCCAAAAATGTGCAGGTTAGGTGAATTGGCCATGCTTAATTGCCCGTGGTGTTGGGTGAGGGGGTGGATGTGGGAGTATGGGTCTGGGTGGTATGCGCTTTGGTGGGTCGGTGTGGACTTGTTGGGCCCAAGAGCCTGTTTCCATACTGTAAGTAATCTAATGTCAAAAACTGTTTGAATTAGTGCCCAAGTCAGTGGAGTGTCCTTGGACTAGAGGAACAGGCAGCAATGCTGGAAAATGTTTATTGCCCATCTGCACTTCACAGGATGAGTGTCACTATGTTCTCTCTGTTGCCTCACACTCACTGTATACTCTGCCATTGCACCAAATTCCTGCCAAGGTCTGTAGCCCACTGCTGTCAATAGTGCATGCAACATCTTCATTTGATGACTCACATCCACCCTATGCCTCCCAAATTATTAAACCTTCCTTCCCTCTGTGCTTCCTACTCTTTCACTTGGGACACTTCAACACCCTTCCTAACTAAGGAACAGGTCTGTGATTAGCCAAACTACTCTGGGACTGTGAGCTGCTGCCAAATATGATACACTGCTTGGCTATCTGTCTGCATTAAAAGTCAAGGCACATAGAGTTGCTAAGAGGATATAAAGAGTTGCAAAGTGAATGTGTGCTAAGAAAGTAAGGAAAGAGGCTTGAGATGCACCCTGTTCTGAAACATAAGTTTGGAGCCAGTCCCTGCATGCTAAAGGATCTCACAGTAGTATTGCAATGTAAGGTGTTGGTGAGCTCCGAACTGTGATAAGGAGGTGCTAAAATATTGGAAGTGAGCATCAAATGTGGACTGATGATATGGTCCAATACAAGCCTCCATGGTCAGAGGGTGCAGGCAGTAGCTGTTGATGAAGCATACCTTGATATTGAGGAATGGTAGCCAAGGTGAATACCCAGAGAAGACACCAGCGAGCATTCAATAAGCCACGCAGATTTTTACAGCAGGAAATATTGCTATCTAGTCTCTCTCTAGTATGTACATGAGGCACGAGTGGGTAATAATAAGATGTAAATAAATGCATATCGGCCTCTCCGCACTCACTAATGACATTCCTGTCTTCCACTAAACATTATGTGGAAAATTGGACTTTCTGGTCAGGGCTTCAAGATTCACATTTTCCTGATCTCACTATACTGACTTACCAATGTACATGTCATTCAGGGGCCGGGAGGATACCACCCATTTTTCTTCATCTGTGAAGGACAGAAGGAATAAGGCATTAGTGCCTTATGAATGAACCATGATGGTCCCACTTTCTCACCTTTGCCCCTTTCATGAGGTGTGGTGACCCTCAGGTTAAACTATGGACCCAGTTATTTCTCTCAAAAGAAAGAACAGCCCTATGGTCCCCTGGGACCATGGAAACTTCACCTTCATCTTATAGAGTCTAGGAGGATGAAGAGTGCAAGGAACTTTATGCATTGTAATAAATTCAACAATTAACCATTCTAAAACAGTGGTTCTTTTAACTTACTCCCTGATAAAGTTGGTTCATTGAATGAACTGTTAGCCTGAATCCTCAACCAGCTGTGAGTTAAAGCATCATCAGAATGTATTCAGCATTATTAACTGTAGACTGGGTCCTAAAATAAAGCGTCATTACTTCTTCGCTGTCACATGTATCTCAAAGTAAATTACAGCAGAGCAATTCCCCTGAGTTAATCAGCTGCAATATAGTGAATTCTACGTTTAAGAGTTAGAGCAAAGATGCTTGGGTCCTGAGGTATAAATACAAAAGTAAACCTACAATTTTCAGAACAATTGCTTAATAAGACAATAATATAATGATTGTGATGAGGTCAGCCTGGTGTCATCTTAAACTAGAAACTCCTTGATTGGGGCTGTTAATCTGGTCCAATCAGGGAGCCCTGGCTGATACAAAAGGGTCTTGAGCACCTGACTCTGTAAGAGACGGTGCTATTGTCAAAGACTGTGCAATATGTAAATAAAGGGTGATTGGTAATGGGACACCAGCCTTTGTGAAATTAATCCTGGATTACATTATAGTAATGGTTGCAATTTTATAAAGAATGGAAAAATTAATATTGTCAAATCACACAGATATAATCATTGAATAAAAACTCCACGTGGAAAGGTACACATTAGTAAATCTACCACTAAATAAGTGTCCAGGCATAAATCTAGTTAAAACTAAATGTGAAGGATCCAAATTTAAAATGTGTGCAGGATTTATATACCATTATTACATTAACATTAAACTACAACCAAAGTTAAAACTGTAGTTTATTTTATGTCTTCTAGCAATTTAATAATTTTGGTTTGTCAATTGAATCTTGGATCATTATTCTCATTTAATTATTCCATGCTCTATAATATTGAAAAATTCCAAAATGTAATCCAGGATTATATTTAAACTAAAATATTGTTGAAAAAAGTTACGAAATTTAAGTGCAATTTTGTTGTTCACCAGTTTAAATATTCATTAAAGAACAGGTTTCTAAAATGACCAGTGGTCAGATCAAATATTTTAAAAGCCTACTACCCAGATTTAGTAATCATCATTTGTTTCACGCAACATCAAAGAATGTGCTTTTGAGCACACTGAATGAGTTTACCATGTGTTAAATCATATGTGTTAAAGCATTGTAATTGCTTCCCATAGAAACTCAAAGAAACCTCAGCAAGACAGTGGATAAGTAAAATGTCACTTCTGATATTGATCCAGGCAGCTGAGAGATACAGCTTATTGCAGACCTCAGCAGAGAAGAGTAAAAGGAAGAAGAACCTTATCAAATAAATTATTTTTGCCTCAAGAAAGTCTCACCAAAATGATCCTCTAAAGCCGAAGAACAGAGAAAATGTTGCTTTCTTGTGTTATTTGGTTCCAGTTAACAAATAATATCCTCATCAGCAAACATTTACTTTGACTTTTGGCCAAAATCCTCTGTGTACTCAATCGATCCTACATACCTTCAGACATACATTTTCTATGTAAGACAGGCTTATTAAACAATAAGAGACTAAATATTAATAACACATCTTCTATATTAAACTAAAAGCAAAATAGTACATGCTGGTGATCTAAGATAAAAATAGCAGTGCAAGAGGAGAGAGAAACAGTTAGTATTTAAGGTCTAATATGAATTAATCAGAACTGAAGATAGAAGTGGAAAAATGATAGGTTTTCTACTGTAGCAAAAGCTGGAGAGAAGCAAGTAGGACCGAAGGTAAGCTCAGGAAGACATTAGAGTGTTTTTCCACCTTTATTCATTCCAAAGAAAAGTCACATCAGACACAAAACTGAACTCTTTCTCTCTCTGGAAATATGCCAATCTATATTCACAGGATTTGATAAACTTAGCAATCTGTGTAACAGAAAATACAGTTTGCAATTCCTGCAGTAAACAACAATTGATATTTTGAAACAGCTCATTTTCTCACTCTATATAGACGCTACCTGGCCTGACTACAGATATATGTCAAAGTCTTCTTGAAAAACATCCTGAAATGAACAAGACAGATTGATAAATAATGTCAAATAAAGGACCTGGGACAAAGCAGAGTTAAATAACCATCCGCTAAATTTAAAGAAGCTGTCAATCAAATGAGATTTGAACAATTTCCACAAGTTGTCTGTCTGCACTTAAAATGAACAGGCATATTGTACACATCAAACTTCATACTCAATATTGCGATTTTCATATGCTTTTTCTAGTTGTATTATCAGTCTTTTAATAAGAATGCCTTGCTGCTATGGGAATTGCTTTCCAGTGAAAATTTGTCCTCTAGTATTATCAGAATAAAACTGCTTCACATGTAGGAATATCCCAAACACAGTTTGGCATCTAGACACTTGATATTGGATAAATGATTGAAATTATTTGCCAATTATTTTGTCCACAGACGTTTTAACTTTAAATCAGCACCAGCTTTTACTTTAGTCCTGAGATATTAATGTGCCACCTTCGCTGGAACTCAGCAAAAGATTACAAACTATGAAGCAAGAGTAGTTATTACCTTTTCAGCCTGTTGAGATAAATAAGAATGTCAATTCGGTTTCCTGTACTATTTGCAGTCTGGAAACCTTGAGGTCAAACTACATTTTCAATACTAATATTTTGTTTCCATACACTACCTTTAATGTGGTAGGATGTCCCAAACTGCTTCACAGGTGCATTATTATTCCAGATTTAAAACTAATCCACCAATGGAGCTAATGGCACAAGCAACCAACAATCATAATCAATGGTTTAGGTTTTAAAGAGTATCTTTAAGGAAGGACTGTCTGGATTATCTGGAGCTTGCAACCAAAGCAGCTGCTCACAATGACATCAATGTTGGAACAATTAAAACTGGGGACAGTAGAGTTGATTAAACACAGATATCTCAGGACGTTGTAAGTTTGGAGGATGTAAGAGAGACATGAAGTACTGAGAAGTACTATAAGATACAGACTTGAAAAAAACTTGAAAAAAAGAAAATCCTGAAACAAAAGCATTGCTCAGCAAGGAGCCAATGAAAATGATCAAATACAAGGGGCATTGTTGAGTAAGCAGAATTGTGTATTAATTAACCTGGGGGCTGTGTGGTTTTGAATGACATTAATTTCATATAAAGTAAAACATGAAGAACAAGTTATGTCAGCTGATGTTATCAAGGTGGAAATAGGTAGTCTTATCTATGACATATACATGGTCTGCGTCTTACATGTTTCTGGCTAAGTATCAGTACTGTCACAGTTTCATGGAGAGATGTTTTTTCTGCGAGTTGTAATGGGTTTTCTCAATTTTTCTTACCAAACTCAACTCAGCTACCTCCTCTCCTCCTATGGTATCCCCTAGTCTAATTCTAGTCCCATTCTGTCAATCATCACATCTCAAACTCTGTCATCTGCAGAGCCCTGAATTGAACAACATCCTTGGTGTTGGCACCATTCTTCAAAGGCAATGCCCAAGACAACTGCCTTTGAGTGGAACTGCACTGCATTATTCCTGACATTTGTCCCTGTTATGACAGAGAAGGAAAATTGGCACTCTACTTTGAAGATTGGAAGTTGGATGTTTTGATGGATGTGATTGTGGCGACTGACAAGATTTGCTGATAATAAGGTCATTAACAAGCAATAATCCCTGCTAATAATTAGCATGCTACTGACTAGCAATAATTTCACCCAATTTATCTAAAGATACACTGAGTTTTTTTTCCGATACTGAGATGGGTCTCACTGAACTTTCGTGATTCTGCCATATTATCTGCTACTGCCCATGTCATTCAGGTCTCTCTAAGATTCCATCCAGAATATCAGAATCTCATCAAGTATGAGACCAAGGCTGCAAACTGTTGAGTAAACCTTCAAACAGTTGCCAGATAGAGAAATGCATTAGTGGTTAGAACTCAATCAATGATTAGGCTTTAGTTTGAGGACATGTCTATTTATCTGCTCTTGGATGTCGGTCAGTTCAGCGGTATGATAATTTAGAAAGAGGGTGGGAGCTGAGAGAAATGGTGGTGACATAGAACTCGGTGTCATTGGTATGCATTGAAATTGACCATGTATTTTTAGATGTGTGCAGCATGTAGATGGGAAATAGGAGGAGGATATTGTGTATGTTGCTTAATCTTAGGATAAAAGCAAGGGTGAAGGATCTTGTGAGCCACCAGATGTAATGAAGCAGGATTAGGAAGAATAGTTACTACAGATGATCTTCTTGAATAAGCATAGCAGGATTGGAAAATTGATTAGAGTGATCTAAATAAAGAGTACTGAGTAAACAGGCATTGAGTTAGAGGTGGCAATGTGTTCAAGGATTTGAAGAAAGGGAAAAGAAAGGAGGTTAGATTTCTGGAAACAATGAGTCAGTTTCAATATAAAGTTCCAATAAGCTTAATAACACCAGTGAGTTCATTTTCTTTGTATCATATCATGTCTACTCTTAACAAACCCACAGTATATTTGACCTTTCTCAAACGACTCTAAAATTACCCAAAAAGTTACCTTTAAAATGGTGCTATATCTCTCCAGTAAGCTTTTACCTTATCCTGAAAAGCATAAAGTGCACAAGTCATGTTTTTGCAATCCATTCAATGCAAATTGGATTTAGAAAGTAGTATTGCACTTTGACATGTGAAGTTGCCTCTATGAATCACTGTGTTCCCCCTACAATGTATGTTTTTACTTTTTTTTGTCGACATGATCAATTGTCATGTTCATTGTATTCTCATTCTGTCCATATTTGAAAAGTTGTAGGGAAAACTGGAACTCATCTTAAAAGTCAAGAGTAGAATTAGTCATAAGTTAAAATTGTCTTTTCAATCATTATCTGTGCCTTGAAGTGTCCCTTAAATGGAAAGAAAACAATAAATACATTTGTTTTATAATGTTACAGCTGGCTGCAATTACCATAAATAGTGAGGCTTCTCTGATAATGTTGCAAATTGACCTGACTGGTAGACATATTTAAGAGCAGCACACTGTGGAATGATTTTTTTAAAAAAGTTACCCAACATGGAAAAATCCTGGGAGGGACGCTAAACAAAAACTGTAGTTACAAATTCAATATTATAGTGATTTTTCATCCAATTTGCACCTCAATTTTCAAGGTTGGATACAGTAGTGGGAGTATATTTGTCAAACTTCAATTTCTCATTATGTTTCAGAGTTTGTTTAGATATAAAAGGTATAATTTATATAATTAAGTTTTGTTTGTCGTGATAGTGTTATAATTTTAGAATTTGAGCTATGCCAGGCAGGAGCAGATTGGTTTTGAAGAGCAGTTTGATGAGATGAGAAAGGAAAGCAGTTTCAGTTTTAGAGACAGTAAACTTCAAACTTAAGTTAACATTGCTTCAAACCTTTCATGTGCACATAAAGGTAAATGCTTACCTGAAACTGACCACAGACTTTACAGAATGAAAATTAGTGATGGTACATTTCCTGTTGACTAATTGGGATGAATACATTAGCAGCAGCATTAAAATAATTCATCAATCAAAATTAAGACAGCAAAGTAATTATCAATATGTTAACATGCTTTCAATTCTATTTTGGTCTTTGTTGAACACTGCAATTGATTTGGCCTTGAATCTTGCATAGTTGTTTCTTCAAAATAAATGAGAAAACCTGAGAGATCTATACTTTAGAAGTAGACAGAATCACAAGGAAGATATCTTCAGATACAACAGATATAATTTTTATTTAGATTGTCTTACTGTTTCTTGCAGGTTATGAAAGTACCTTTATTCCTCTCCATCAGTTGGATGTTTCCTCATTTTAAATTAAGAGTCATGTAAGCCACTCAAATCTTAAAATGTGACTGACTTATGAAGGATTGTGCCAGTTGCCATCCTTGCATTATTGATGGAGGGTACTAGGACATTGCATTTTCTATCGTTTCTTTGTTGGTTGAAAAATGTTTTTTATTTAACGTAGTTTATTTACTTAACCTCTCTTCCTGGCTCCCAACGTTAGCCAATGCCACTAACAGTGCTCTTTCCTTCCCCTTTATTCTTAGAAGCTACTAAGATCACTCCTCTCTGTAAAAAGTGAGCATCCATCATAACCCATTCCTACAAACTACTTTGCAATTTCAAAAAGGCCTGAAATGAATTTAAGTCTCCTGACATTTCATAATCCTACATTTAGAAATTGAACACAGATGTGACCCCATTTTTATATTTTTTTAATCAACCTATCCAGTGATGTTATTGCACACTTCTGGAGTAGGCAGGACATTGAACCTGAGTGCCCTGGCCCAGATTTAGGAACACTATAATTGTGCTACATCACCAGCTGCAATTTCGAGTGGGTCGGAAAAGACAATGGCCACAACCTGATATGCACTTGAAGAAAAATTGTATTTGGCATTAAAAAGCTTGCTCCACTTTGAATTTTTACAGTCAACATTATTTTCACGGAAGAGTGTGGGTTCCTGAATACTATGGAAACAATGGCAGATAACTAATTTTTATACTTTGGGGAAAACGTGCTGTGGCATTGCCAACCCTTATGTGGGTGAGTTTATAAGGCCTTCCTCAATTCAACTTGCATAACATCATTACATTCAATGAGTTATGTATATTTTAAATGTAGTGATTAATTATGGAACAATGTTTCAAAGACCAGGATCAGATGAATTAGGTACTTTATTCAGCAAATAGAATCGTCTTCTACTTTCTATAATGTGGAATCGCATTTGAAAATGGGTAGGGGGCACAGTTGTTAATTTTTTATTATTAATCTAATGTTTTGAAATCCTTTGCCAGGGCTGGAGGATTTGAGCTATTGGAGTGGCTGAATAGGCTCAGGCGGTTTTCTCTGGAGCATCGAAGGCTGAGGGATGACCTTATAGAGGTTCATAAAATCATGAGGTGCATAGATAGGGTAAATAGACAAGGTCCTTTCTCTGGGATAGGGGAGTCCAGAACTAGAGGGCAGAGGTTTAGGGTAGAGGGGAGAGATATAAAAGAGACGTAAGGGGAAACTTTTTCACGCAGAGGGTGTATGGAAAGAGCTGCCAGAGGATGTGGTGGAGGCTGGTACAATTACGACATTTAAAAGGCATCTGGATGGGTATATGGATAGGAAGGATTTGGAGGGATATGGGCCATGTGCTGGCAAATGGGACTAGATTAATTTAGGATATCTGGTCAGCATGGATGATTTGGTCCGAAGGGCCTGTTTCCCTGCTGTGACTATGACTTAATGACTCTTTGAGGAACTGTATAATAATATTCATAAGTTATTGAAGTACTCAGATTTATTTTTAAAAAGCCATTCAAATAGTGCTTTAAAATGGAAACACATACAATCTCATAAACTGTTAATCAGGTATAAGCAAGAGAAGTCCCATTCATGAAAAGTTAACTTCACTTCACATTTCCTCATCTTGTCAAATTAAAGAAAATTTCAAATGCTCTTTAAAGAAAGGTTGCATTGTTGGAAGTACATAAAACTGCCAATCAAACAAATCAAGAGTCCTCTTCAAGCTGTGTAAAAAATTACCCCTTGTCCAAAATTTTAATATATCTGTCAGATAAGGAACACCACCAAACATTTATAATAAGGTCATCACACAACTGCTCCAACAAAAGCAGACTGAACAGATGGTCAGATATCATTCTGAATGCTTGACATAGCTCCAAGAGATACAGTCAGGCCTGTAATTTCTTAAACTGGACTTGCACAGAGTGTATTTGCTTAGCAGTTTTATAAGAATGTAAAATTCTTTTTTTCCATAGAGACTTTTGAGTGGCAGGACCAGAGTTTTCATCAAGATAGACAGTATCCCCACCTGAGCTAAAATAATGCCAGATCCCTGCTTACTGGAGTCCCAAACCTAAACACAACACCTACTGTTTTCAATAGACAGTTTAAGGTACAAGTGAAGTATTTATGAAGTTTAATCATTGTAGCCTACTAATGAACAGCAAGATGACATAAAAAGCAATATGAAATTATGTGAAATGATAATAAACAGATCTGATCTTCACAGAACTGAAAACTAAAAATGATTTACCACTTCGATTTCAAGCTCCCATATGTGAATAATATATTGAAAAGTTTTGTTATACAACGTGAACAGCTGTTCACAGATTGGCATTCAGAAACAAACCATTGCCATTTTCATAATACAACAATCTTTTTTTTTAGTCTGGCACCTTATGCATTGGCACCCTTGATAAACTGGCAAAAATTGTATACCTCAAATACAGCAAAACTTAGCATATTGTTCTGTCCTGTTATTATAGATTTTTCCATTAATTTGCCTCAATGTAAATAGACTTGTTGTTTAGTCAAATGGCTACATGAAATATCAAAGTTGGTTCAATTTTGAGTCAAGTTCTCCACAAATGCCACGATCTACCAGTTTGGGGTGTGGGTGAGAAGGCTCTCTGCCAATAAGTTGCATTTATGGCAAAGGTGTGGGCACAGGTTTTACAGTTCTTGCAGTGGCAGGGGAAAGTGCCAGGATGGGAGGGTGGGTTGTAGGGGGGCATGCCCACACCTCTTCCTTCACCTCTATCCAAGGCCCGAAAGGAGCTATCCACATCCATAAAAGTTTTACCTGCACATCCACTAATATCATTTATTGTGTCCGTTGCTCCCGATGCAGTCTCCTCTACATTGAGGAGACTGGGCGCCTCCTAGCAGAGCACTTCAAGGAACATCTCCGGGACATCTGCACCAATCAACCACACCACCCCGTGGCCCAACATTTCAACTCCCCCTCCCACTCTGCCGAGGACATGGAGGTCCGGGGCCTCCTTCACCGCCGCTCCCTCACCACCAGACTCCTGGAGGAAGAACACCTCATCTTCCGCCTCGGAACACTTCAACCCCAGGGCATCAATGTGGACTTCAACAGTTTCCTCATTTCCCCTTCCCCCGCCTCACCCTAGTTCCAAACTTCCAGCTCAGCACTGTCCCCATGACTTGTCCGGACTTGTCCTACCTGCCTATTTCCTTTTCCACCTATTCACTCCACCCTCTCCTCCCTGACCTATCACCATCATCCCCTTCCCCACTCACCCATTATACTCTATGCTACTTTCTCCCCACCCCCACCCTCCTCTAGCTTATCTCTCCACGCTTCAGGCTCACTGCCTTTATTCGTGATGAAGGGCTTTTGCCCAAAACGTTGATTTCGCTGCACTTTGGATGCTGCCTGAACTGCTGTGCTCTTCCAGCACCACTGATCCAGATTCTGGTTTCCAGGGTCTGCAGTCATTGTTTTTACCTCTATAGCAGTGATGTGTATACCCCCAGCATTATGTTTTTACTGGTCAGTGTGTGTGTTTACATTGATTGTGTGAACCTCTTGATGATCCGAAATATTTGATCAACTAGCACACTCTTGGTCTCATTGGTACCGGATAATCAAAAAGTTCATGTTATTTCTATTGCTAAACATGAAAAATTCTTCCTGATTCCCTGGGGGTAAAAATTTGGGAGCCTTAAAAATGGAGTGGGGATCATTGCAATATTAATGGTATTCAATGTAACAGGTAACACACATTTCAGTTTATGCTGTCTACTCATTTCAATGATTGCTTGAATGCAAGCTGCACTGCTGATTGGTTTCATACATCAGTCGGGGTCTTATACTTTTGATTAATAAGCACCATTTAAAAATAGCCTGCACTGCTTGAAGCTATCCTGCATCTCAAATAGGAGGTGCATCACAGCTCAAGCAGGTATAGTCAGTTGTACAGGAGGTGGATATGTTCCAGGAAATATTATTAGTACAAAATGAGAGAGAGAAAGAGAGAGAGAGGGAGAGAGAGAGAGAGAGAGAGAGAGAGAAGATTCCAACATTTCAGATGCTGCATTGAAGAATTTAATGGAGGTGAAAAATAAGAGAGAGGTCCTTAGAGGAGACTTGGAGTCCCTTCTTAGAAGGCACTGTCTGCAGATAACCACAAAAGTCATGGAGGTGACATGCTCCAAAACCAGGGTACATTTCAAAGACAGAGTGTGTGGTCAAGATCAATAAATGCATCTGCAAATATAATATCCTACCAATATACCAGAAGCCCATCACTTCATAGCAACAATCTGAATCAAGTCAGGATTCATCCTTGTGGGGTAAAGGGGTAATTATACTTTGAAACTAAGAACAGTTACTGAGCACATTTGAAAGGGGCTTCTTCACATTCAGTTATATTTAATAAGTCTTCTTCTATTCACTTGCACGAGTTAGGTCTAATCCTAGGGCAATGCCTAATATCATATTACAACTAGCACTGCTGCAAATCTCACAGCTTGTGTACACTGTTCACAATCCATCACAGAAACATAGCACCAAACACACCAGCATACTTTCATCTCTCCTGAAGAAAATGCTGCTGGAGCCACTAGGATTTGATCAGAGCAGACAGATGTGTCCAGTGACAGGCCTGAAACCATCCATGTGATGATATTCTCACATCTTTGCAGATCCCAGTTCATCTTCAACTGTCAGATTTACAAGAATCATAACATCATAAAATCCCTACAGTGTGGAAGAAGGCCTTTTAGCCCAACAGGTCCACACTGACCCTCTGAAGAGTAACCCAACCACACCATACCCCTACCCTATTATCCTATATTTACCCTTGACTTACACACCTAACCTTCAGATCCCTGAACACTATGGCCTATTCACTTAACATGCACATCTCTGTGGACTTTTGGGACTGATGCCTGCATGCCCCAGAGTTTGAAAGGATTTTTCTCTGTTTCTCAGCCCCTTGAAATGAGATTGGCTTTAAACCAATGTCTCCTGTTTGACTCAGCCGTGACCATCATTCCTAATGGCACTACTGAGGTTGCAGAGTAGTAGCCCCCTGACTGGTTCAGAAGAATCAGGAGATACTACCTTGAATTTGGCACAATCGACTAATAAGGAGACTCCTATAATATATTTTTATAGAGGTTGGAGTCTGCCTTTTGCAATAAAACTCAAGCTATTGTTACTCATTGAGTTTCAGGTTAAAATGAGTTGCTCCTTAGGAAGATACAATCTTCTGTTGAAAGCAACACTCTTGTTCCTTTTTTCCATGAGCTTTGCTTGTTTTCCAAATCTGACTGTATTCCAAGGGGAATGTCTACGCCTACACCCATGTCTGGGAGTAACTGGTTTGTGGAGAAGCCTTGAGGTCAGTGCAAGTCTCCTTTCACACCTTCCATACCTCTCCGTGCAGACTTTTACAACATCAAACAAATAAACACTTGTAGAACTAAAGCAGCAGCTAGAAGGAATAAACCAGCAATTAACCTGGGATTCAGGGTTTCCCAGATTGGGGGTCATGACCCCAAGTGAGATCACGAGTCAAATTTTGGGGCCACAAGTCTGAAGCAATAATGGCTGATACATAACTCTGAGCAAGTGAAAGTTGTTATCATTTTTCAATCTGTGTGTGTTTATCTTAAATGACAATCTTAAGGTACGGCTCCTCCAGTAGGCTTTGCAATTTTTTTAAAAGGAACTGAATCTCCATATCTCTCTCATTGTCCCATGCTCATTCTTACATGGAAACCAACCCCAGCTCACTTACAAAAGCTGTCTCAAGACGACTTTGTAATTCTTGCTGACAGCCCAAAGTAATTTTGTGATGACAATCTAGTGGGTAAACGTTTGGGAATGCCTGCTGTTGGCAATTTAGAATTCTGTTGAGTTGTGTTGGTGTGGATTTCTTTCCATGGCAGAAACAATGTTCAGGTGTACAATATTGGGAAACAATGTCCGTTGAAGTGCTGAGCAACAAAATAACAGTGTCACTGTCACCTCAGTATTATGTACTAAAAGACTGTACCTGCTTTACCTGCATATTTCTGGAAGTCATTTACAATATGCACGTTCATGCCTTCATCAATATACCAGTTGTACAGTAATCATTATGTGCGGGAAAGGTTGTTTTGAAGCTCTGGACACACAACATGGACAGAAATATTACAATTTCTCACCTTATTTCCTTGAAATACTTATTTACAGTCCTTCCCCTTATCTCTGAAATTATGTTTTTTATTGTGTTTTTGTTTGCTTTCCCCTTTCACCAATCTTCACTGAAAATGAACCTGAAATAAGAAACTCTGCTTTCTGAGGTGAGTGTGCGGTCATTGCACATTCCACTTGCTACGGATTCAAAATGCCAGGAGCTGACCTCCCTGTGTGTACTGCTAGCCCGAATATTCAATGGCAGGGCAATTAACTGGTCATTGCTCACATATAACATCAGTCCCTCGTACTGACAAGCCATCGGGACTCAAGTGAGAACCTCAATTTTCACGCAATAATCATATATTTTGTGATGAATGTGCCGACAGATACTGACACTACTGATAACATCAATTTAAAAGTGTTTTTCAGAATGTTCACTGCGGATTTTTACATCAAATTGCAACGCTTAGTCATCAGAGATAGAACAATCACCCGACAGTGTCAAGTGATTAGACAGGCCTGTAATCACTATCATTACGCATCCTTCCATCACACATTCATGTAACCATTTTAATGCAATAAAACAGATGTACTGGTTGCATAGGGCTGTGTGCAGTCTTGTTACTTTCTCTGGGATGTACTAATCAGCCTCCTCAGGCTGAATGCCTTGTGTGATTTGTGTGTAAGTAAGGTGTTAAATTATATTTCTACAGAAGGGTATTCAAAATGATTTGGCAAGAAAATCAATGGAATAACAGGAGTGATCTAGGTTTAGTTTGCACTGGAAAGGGCTTCAGGAATGGAATGAAAGATGAGGTCAGAATTTATTTTTAAGAAAAGATATTTGTTGTTTTAGAAAGCTCCGCGAATCATATTGAAACTATGCATTTTATTTTCACATTTTAAAAGCAATGAATGAATTAAATAGCTTTTATTGTCAAACCTTTAGCCTTTGTGGGGGTGTGAGGAGGAGAGGGGAGGAATGAGAACAAAATACAGCAGTTATTTCATCAAGTGCAAAAATGCAATACAATAAATTGTTGTTGATCTCCTTGAATTTCGCTATTAAAAGAGTTTAATAAAGCCCATCTAAATGCCTGCTTCAGCCTTGAAATCTTTTCAGGAGTGAAGTAGTGCACACATCCCACAATCAAACAAAAAACAAACCTGATTTTCTTTGCCTATCTCAAACATCACTCACATGGTTGTAAAGCAGGTTTTTTCCTGCTTTATCAATGTAACTTCAATGAAAGACACCCCGAAACTCTGGTTGAATTTTCCCAGCCCCTGAATAATGTGGTCAACGATGAATCCTGTGAGAAAATATTGTGAGATTAGAAAAAGAGGTTCTCGATGCTTCGAAATTAAAGTCCACCCGAGGTTTGAAGAGCAAGAATGAGAGTTTTACCTTTGAACGGTAAGGGGTCAATTCCCCAATTAGCATTTCATTAATACCTAATCTCATCTTATTCAGATGCAGTTTCCCATTCTGCTACATTGTGGAGAGAAACCCAATCATGACAACTGTGTCATGCAACTTGCGGCTTACTCCACCAGCCCTCCATCTTGGACAGGAGTTCCAAACATCTCTGGGCATGCTCCAAAGGCAGATTCTGCCTGCAAGTTCCATCGCAGAAGTTAGAAGTGGGCATGCACCAGCCTTATCAAATCATCATGACATATTTCCAACATATTTGGAATACAGTTCACCATTTACAGACGCAAAATGGAGCACTTTATTTATCATGCAGCTACCAGGTCACTTTACATGCACTTATCTTATGCATTGAAGCAGCGTGTATCTCAGGGTTCGTCACTTCCTGTCATAGCGCTTACTTAACACCTACTTGGATGCTCACAGCATCTCTGTGTCATCTTACTTTGCCTTTTGTGTTTTTTGACCTCTTATAGAACTTAGAGGTTCATAGTCATTCAGCAAAGTATAACCTGTGTTGTGTTCCAACATTATCTGAAATACGTACGTGTGATCAAAATAGCTGCAACCACACACACAGGGGCTGGCATTAGCATTCTGTTTTCTGTTTGAGCACTACTTGTAGCAATGTGAGGTCTTTCAAGTGGCAATTCCATTAATTAGGTGCTTACACAGTGCACTTTTCAATTGCCATACAGTGCATGTGAAAACGATGCAGTGACCAACTGTGTAGTGTTATGCAATTGAAGGCATGTACTGTATTTTTAAAAGAAAGTGAATGCTGTTTTGCACTGAGTACACAAGTGCCTATCATATGACTAACTAGCTGTGTCAGAGTGTACTGAAAAGTTGAAAATATGTAACATTTGGTTGTGAAATAGATACCTGAATTTGTTACTGTTTTGACAACAATTCAAATCTAACCAATCAGTATAAATTATACCCCAGGATACTAAAACCCAATCTAGTTTGAATTTATTGTTTTGCCAACATTGAACCAATGAGACAATCTGATGTTAGGGGTATAAAAAGGCAAGCCGTTTGAAAATCAGACAGAGTAACTGCCATTGACAGAGTAATTGCCATTGAGACAGACCCAAACTCTCTTTATCAAAGGTACCTTTTCATATTAAAAGAAAAGAAAGAAGACAACCCAGGTAGATCTTCAGCTGGTAGAAGGGAGAAGCCAATGATGACAGCAGCTGTATGGTTTTGAAATTAAGTTGATGTAATTTTAATAAGTGTATTTATTGGAATAGTATATTGTTATCGTGCTAGAGACAGGCAATACGCAGTAAAGATAAAGGGGAGCTTAGAGTTGTGAATAGTTGTTGTTTAAGGTTCACTTTTAGACTTAAGGAATAAATTGATAATATTTTCTTTAAATAGTGGAATTTGGTATTTCTCTGTTGCTCATATATTAACAGACTACACGGCGAGGTGTGCTTTTCTGAGTGTTTGGTTTAATTAACAGAAGGGTTCCCCGCTGTGTCGTAACTGTAGGATACAAATCCTAGTCCCAAGCAATATTGACCAGATCATTGGTTATTACAAACTGATCACAGTCATCTCTGTGAAACAGAAGTAATCAAACATGACCATAAATATGTCATCTGCAGGCCACAATTCACAAAGATAATGCAAGGTCTTTCAGGTTCTGGATGGGTATGTGAATAAGAAGGGCTTAGAGAGATATGGGCCAAGTGCTAGCAAATGGGAATAGATTAGGTTAGGATATCTGATTGGCATAGATGAGTTGGACTGAAGAGTCTGTTTCTGTGCTGTATGTCTCAAAGACTCTATGATTCTAAGAGCAGAGAGCTGATTTCCTCTCACATGGAGCTGTATGTATTTATAAGCATCCTTTACATGCAATGCTGAGTGAATTAAAAGTGCTTAGCATGACAACAATTCCCTGATTGTCTCCTGGTCAGATCATCAGCCTATATGTAGACAATATGGTGGCAAACTCTAAAAAGTCAACATTCTCTCTCTCCTCGCAGAGAAGTAACAAAGAATTGAATTATTATTAGCCTTTCTTGGTGATGTGGACCTGGATATAGAGGGACAAGGTCTCAGTGGTCCCACTGTCACAACCATTTGGGAAAGTGCACTGATGTACAAGCCGCACTATTCCAGGAGCTGTCACAGAAGTTAAAAATTTAATCAGTTTACTCAAAATCCCCAATGTACCTGCCTTACAATCTCCAGATTAATAGCATACACTGACTAAAACTGAACTAGCTCAGTTGAGTGCGTATTGGAAGGAAGCTGTACAGGTCCCAGGTTCAACCCTGGGCTTTGGCAGCAAATGAATTTGATTTAAAGATTCCTTTGGTGCGGTGATAGTGTATGTACCTCTGAGCCAGGGGACCTGATTTCAAATGTGTTGCAGAGATGTGTCATGGCTTCTCTGAAAAAATTCATGAGAAACTACCTAGAATACGCTGATTATGTTGCTTAATGAGAAACTGCTGTTTATTTTCAAATAAAGCAGTTTAATCACAGGTAAACAAAACATAAATAATCAACTTCGAGCTCTTTATATTAAACTCTACGCATTCATAAACACCTACATACAGACAGACAACAAGTAATGGGTGGAGGGGAAAATAAATTATGGGAACATGCTTCAACCGGACCAGTCCACGGAATCCCATAAAGTGTCCTTTTGCTTCTTCTAAGTCCTTCTGATCTTCAATCATCTTCTTTCCAAACTACTTTGGTTCTTTACAAATGAAATGCAGTGCTGGGCACACTAATTAGTCACAGTCTCAGTCACTGGCTAGAGGCAGCAGCTTATAGGCAAATGCTAAGTGAGAATAGCTAGTGATATTTCAATTTGTTGTTACTGCTCTGCATGTTGTCTTTTTAGAGTTTGGCATCTTTCTGCCACTGTACTGTTTACACACAGGCTAACTACCTGTCCAGAAAGTTGTCATCATGCTGAGCACTTCTAATCCACACAACTGGTCTTAATTAACAGACTGTGCGTGTCTCTGGACAAAGCTAACAAAACACATATCCCCAGTCCAGCAATCCACCTCCACTTCTTGAACAGCCAGCTGTGTAAATATAACTCACAATGAGTGTCACTAGCTTATTTTAGAACAATAATATCTCCTTCTATCATTTCTTTGGTCCACAGTTCAAAACTAAAGAAGAATTAATAAATGTGATCTTTACATGTAATGCACTTACAGTTTCTGACTATATTTGTATGACATGGCTTGTGCTACATGCATCAGAAAAGGCCACATGTGGGCGAATATCTATGCAGGGGCATCTCACTGCACAGTATGAAGGATGATGCTAAACTGTCATTTGTGTCTCATGTGAATGCTGACTGCTCACATTTGTAAAGACTTGTTCACTTGTTCTTTTTCAGATCTTCCCCATACTGTAGGGAATGGAACTGTGGCCAATGGACCCAGTTGCAGCAAGCATCATTTTTATTGTGGCCATAGTACAATAAAGACAAAGTGAAATTGAGGAGGATCCACTGTGTCAGGGAACCCAGGACCATCAGCAACCTCGAGCTACCATCAAACATGGAGGCTTTGCAGCTGAAGGTCCTCTCAGGATTGTGGATGAGACCTAGATGGCCCAGAGCCAATGTCCTGAATGCTTTTACCTCCAAATGAGCAAGATGCAGTGCTGCCATGGACTGAGGTTCTGCTGGGACACAGCCACAGAAATACACCATCTGCTGGGGCAGTTACACAACCTGAAGGAGTGGGTGGCCATTTGGTCCCATGTCACTGGCTGTTTCCACGGATCCACTGGAGATGAGTGGACGATCTTCAACCTACAGATATATTGAGGCTGTTACTAATGCAATTTGTGTCAGATCACATCACTTCATCTCACTTGTTCAGGATGGGGTCAGTGCTGCAGCCCAGGCAGTCAGCTCTGCCAGCATAGCTGATGACCCCCAGGTGCAAGGCACCATAGATTGAACATCCATTGTATTGAAAGCACAAGAGTCAAAGAATGTGGTGATGGAAAAGCACAGCCAGTCAGGCAACATCTGAGGAGAAGGGGCACCATGCCAGACTTCATCAACAGAAGAGAGCTCCAGACACAAGTTATATATGATCATTAGTAACACGTCTGAAATATCTGTTCCAGGTACCCTGTTAGCTGCATGATGCCTATATATTTGAGAATTCTCATGTTCTCACTTAACTTAAAGAACCCACTCCTTTACAACATGGTTACTGAAAGACAAGGGTTGTCCTTTACAACATATTATGCAATAAACTCCTTTGAGGCTGAATGTAGATTAAAATGTAGCCATTCTCCCAACAGGGTCATTATGAAGCAAACAATGGGCTAGCAAACAATCTTCCACCTAGGAATCCTCCAACCACACAGGATGAATGTAGACTTCTCCAGCTTCCTCATTTCCCCTCCCCCCACCTTATCTCAGTCCCAAACCCTGGATTCATCTCCGCCCTCTTGACCTGCAATCTTCTTCCCGACCTCTCTGCCCCCATCCCCTCTCCGGCCTATCACTCTCACTCTCACCTCCTTCCACCTATCGTATCCCCAGCGCCTCTCCCCTAAATTCCCTCCCCCCTACCTTTTATCTCAGCCTGCTTGGCACACCAGCCTCATTCCTGAAGAAGGGCTTATGCCCGAAACGTTGATTCTCCTGCTCCTCGGATGCTGCCTGACCTGCTGTGTTTTTCCAGCACATTTTTCAACTCTAGTCTCCACCAACTTTTCTGGTGAGGAAAGCTTGGAGTCCTCACTTTCTCCAAACAATGGGCCTCTTGAAGATGAGTCATAGAGCCATCCAGCACGGAAGCAGTCCTTTTGGTCCAACTCACTGCGCTGACCAGACGTCCCAATCCAATCTAGTCCCATTTGCCCCATAACCCTATAAACCCTTCCTATTCTTATACCTATCCAGACATCTTTTAGATGCTGTAATTGTATCTGCCTTAATCACTTCCTCTGGCAGCTCATTCCATACATGCACCATCATCTGTGTGAAGAAGTTATCCTTCTGGTGTTTTAATCTTTCCCCTCTCACCTCCAACCTATCTCCTTCAGTTTCGGACTCCCCCACCCCAGAAAAAAGTACCTTGGCTATTCAGCCTCTCCATGCCAATCATGATTTTATGAACCTCAATAAGATCTCTCCTCAGTTTCTGATACTCTAGGAAAAAGGCCCCAATCTATTTACCTTCTCCCTATAGCTCAAACCCACCATTCCCAGCAACATCTTTGTAAATCGTTTCTGCACCCTCTCAAGTTTAGCAACATTTTTCCTTTAGAAAGACAACCAGAATTGTACGTCTCATAGGATGTTGTACGAGCAGAAAAGTGACCTCACCAATCTCCTGTATAACAGCAACATGACATCCCAACTTCTGTACTCAATGTTCTGACCAATCAAAGCAAGTGTGCCAAATGCCTTCTTCACTATCCTGTCTACCAGTGACTCCACTTTCAAGGAACTATGCACCTATACCTTTAGGTCTCATTGTTTAGCAACACTGCGCAGGGCCCTACCATTTGCTGTATAAACCTTGCCCTGGTTTGCTTTACCAAAATGCAACACTTCATGCTTATCAAAATTAAACTCCATCTGCCACACCAAAATTGGAGGTGTAGTGGACAGTGAAGAAGGTTACTTCAGATTACAACAGAATCTTGATCAGATGGGCCAATGGGCTGAGAAGTGGCAGATGAAGTTTAATTCAGATAAATGAAAGTGCTGCATTTTGGGAAAGTAAATCTTAGCCGGACTTACACACTTAATGGTAAGGTCCTAGGGAGTGTTGCTAAACAAAGAAACCTTGGAGTGTGGGTTCATAGCTCCTTGAAAGTGGAGTTGCAGGTAGATTGGATAGTGAAGAAGGCTTTCGGTAAGCTTTCCTTTACTGGTCAGAGTATTGAGTACAGGAGTTGGAAGGTCATGTTACAGCCGTACAGGACATTGGTTAGGCCATTGTCGGAATATTGCATGCAATTCTGGTCTCCTTCCTATTGGAAAGATGTTGTGAAACTTGAAAGGGTTCAGAAAAGATTTACATGGATGTTGCCAGGGTTGGAGGATTTGAGCTATAGGGAGAGGCTGAACAGGCTGGGGCTGTTTTCCCTGGAGTGTCAGAGGCTGAGGGGTGACCTTATAGATGTTTATGAAATTATGAGGGGCATGGGTAGGATATCCATACTATCTTAGGGAAAAGTCTTTTCCCTATGTTGGGGAAGTCCAGAATTCGAGGACATAGGTTTAGGGTGAGAGGGGAAAATATTAAAGGGACCTAAGGAGCAACTTTTTCACGCAGAGGGTGGTATGTGTATGGAATGAGCTGCCAGAGAAAGTGGTGGAGGTTGGTACAATTGCAACATTTAAAAGGCATTTGGATGGGTATATGAATAGGAAGGGTTTGGAGGGATATGGGCCAGGTGCTGGCAGGTGGGACTAGATTGGGTTGGGATATCTGGTCAGCATGGACAGGTTGGACTGAAGGGTCTGTTTCCAGGCTGTACATCTCTATGACTCGATGCTTCCTTGGCCAAATGGCCATCTAATCAAGGTCACATTATACTCTGAGATAGATTAGATTAGATTACTCACAGTGTGGGAAACAGGCCCTTTGGCCCAACAAGTCCATGTCAACCCTCCGAAAAGCAACCCACCCAGACCCATTCCTCTACATTTACCCCTTCACCTAACACTACAGCCAATTTAGTATGACCAATTCACCTAACATGCACATTTTTGGACTATGGGAGGAAACCAGAGCACTAGAAGGAAACCCAAGCAGACACGGGGAGAATGTGCAAACTCCACACAGACAGTTGCCTGAGGCAGGAATTGAACCTGGGTCTCTGGCACTGTGAGGCAGCAGTGCTAACCACTGTGCCACCAATAATCTTCTTTACTGTCCGCTACACCTTCTGTTTTGGCATCATCTTAAAATTTACTAACCATACCTCCTATATTCACATCCAAATCATTTATATAAATGATGAAAAGTAATGAACCCAGCAATGATCTGTGTGGTACACTGCTGGTCCGAAAACTATCCCTCCACCATGACTTTCTATCTTCAAATAATTTTGCATCCTATGAAGTTCAGATGTCTGTATTTTGTGCATGTGCTTGTGTGTGTGTACGTGTGTCTGTGTGTGTTGAAGTTACAGCACAGAACAGATAGTGTTCTTCGTAATGTACTCAGCCTAACTGAAGCAGGTAAAGAGAGAATGTAATGGATGCTGAGGAATTGAGAGAGAGCCAGCAGCCTCTGGAGGAAGAAGATGAAGACAGTGAACAGGAGAAACATCTCCTTCAACATGATAATGCAGAGCAGTGTTTGGTGCAAAAAGCCAGACAGGACTTAATTGACTGTCACCTCCAACTGACATGAATTAGATTAGATTAGATTCCTTACAGTGTGGAAACAGGCCTTTCAGCCCAACAAGTCCACACCGACCCGCCGAAGCGCACCCACCCAGACTCATTCCCCTACATTTACCCCTGCACCTAACACTATGGGCAATTTAGCGTGGCCAATTCACCTAACCTGCACATTCCTTTTGGAGTGTGGGAGGAAACCAGAGCACCCGGAGGAAACCCACGCAGACACGGGGAGAATGTGCAAACTCCACACAGTCAGTCGCCTGAGGCGGGAATTGAACCCGGGTCTCTGGCGCTGTGAGGTAACAGTGCTAACCACTGTGCCACCGTGCCGCCCACCGTGCCGCACGAATTATGTGCAATGATCATTCCTTGACTGTAAATCTGCTGTTGCTCAAAAGGAAAACAGCCCAAACTGATGTTAAGCCAATTACTTGATGATAAGACGATTCTGTCCTCTATTTTTCTAGGGTTAGGTTGCAAATTCTTCCAAAGTTGCAACAATCAATTCACTTGGGTAAATCCCCACAGAAATTAATGATAAATGAATGTATGTCATCAAAATTCACTACTACTGTCTCATATATTGGACTGGGATATATCGTTCAAGCAGCACTTGAACTAAATAAAGTGGTGAACAATCTTTCCTTTGACATCAACACATTTAACATCTAAAGCCTTTTAGATTTATTGCCAGAAAGATTATGTTTCTTTTCTTTCACAAGGACCCTGAGATTAAAAGGACTGTATTTATTCCCATTCTTAGTTGCTCTGGGAAATGTTGGGTCTTCTCCTTACCTTGGTCCAGTTCTTAATCTGAGGCATTATAAGACAACTCTGATGCACAAGATTCAGCAACAAACTTGAAATGGCATCGGGGTGGATAACTATTCTTTCTGGTGTACTCAGTTATATCTTAACGCCACATGGAATGAACTCAACCCTTGGCAGTTGAAAACTCATGAGGACACTTAGTAGGATCACTCATTTGGCACTCTCTAACTCAGTCTCTTGCCCTCAGACTGTGAAACCTGGGTCATTATTCCAGACCACTTTCAACCTGATTTGAAGTAGTCAGTGAAATGTGGAAATGCAAACCATAAGACTAGGTACATGCTGTTTGATGTCTAAATTCATTGCATTTAACCTTGCAAACCACATCAGTGCAATATAAATTGAAGCCTGTACCCTATTACAGAAAGTCTCTTGGAATGTTTGATTAATGTTATCATGCTTTAATCTTAGCTAGGCTTTTGAGATAACAGTTGAGTTTAATCATGTCTATGGCAGGATAGGAAAAACATTTGCTGTATGATTGCTGCAGTTTTATATAGAAATAATCCATTTTTTGATTGTAAAATAAAATTGAGTCCACTAAGTATTTCAAATTGGTTCACAAAGAATTTAGGTTTTAAAGGGAATCTAATTTCTCCTCCTGCAGCTCTTAAGTATAAAATGTATCAAGACAGTGTGACATAGAAGCTGAATGTGTTTGCTGCTCCTGAAACCTTTCATATCTTGGAAAGTAAGTTTTCCTTTATTTCCTGATTGGGCATAATTGAATGGAAACAAAACTGGGCCAGTGTTGATCCAGACTGAGTGTGCACAAAGTGGGGCCAAAACCATTCATTATTAAGGAATACTTGGATGGAAATTCATACAATAAACAAGAAAGGTCTTGATAGTGGTTTGAAAAATAGAAGTTCATGAATTCTGTCAGGAATTGACTTCTGAGGGTAGAACCTGTTCCTCATTGGCTAAGTTTGCAGTGATCAAAATTACACAGGAACTTACCTCAAATTCCTTGACATCAGGTTGTTCCTACCCCTTTGGAGAAAGTGAGTACTGCAGATGCTGGAGATCAGAGCTGAAAATGTGTTGCTGGAAAAGCGCAGCAGGTCAGGCAGCATCCAAGGAACAGGAGAATTGACGTTTCAGGCATGAGAAGAAGAAGGAATCATTTCTGAAGAAGGGCTCATGCCCGAAACGTCGATTCTCCTGTTCCTTGGATGCTGCCTGACTTGCTGCACTTTTCCAGCAATACATTTTCAGCTCTGTTCCTACCACCTTAAAGACTGGCGGCTTTTAAAATAGATAAAAACTGCTCAATGACTGTGAGGTTCCTTTTCTTAATACCATTTCATGTTTTAAGAATTTTACTGTGGATCTGTTTGCTGAGATCAAAACATTACAGGCCTGCTGACTGTGCATGCACACAATATAAGGCTAAGTTCTGAAAATTAATACTTTATTGTTGAATACTTTATATGACCATTCTAAAATACTATTATCATTTGCTGGTTTATTAAAATGATCTGTTTACTGTGGATGTCAGCAAACAGATCCTCCTTTCTGATCAGGTTTATGGATTAAATACGCAAACGTGAATCCTTCATCAATTATCTGCTTAGTGAGCTACGGCTCCCTCGCTAATGTTGTCATCATTGGGATTCTTCTCTCTCAGCTCAAACTGTCTCAATTAAAAATCCTTTCCTCTTTCTCTCTCCTGCTTCTTTTCTATATTTCCCCTTTTTGAAATCTCTCCATATTTTCTTCTCCTGCACCTCTCTTTCTTTCTCCTGCCTCTGTCTCTCATTCCTCAAATTCTCTCTTCTCCTTTCTTTTGTTGGAATTCCAGTCCCAATTTTATCTGTTCTACTTTTAATTTACCTGTTTTGATATTCTCTGCTTTCACCTCTGAGTAATTCACTGTTTTGTTTGCATTTTCTGTCTTCCTATGTTTCAGTTGGAAACCCCTCTGTGTGCCTAGCCAAGTCTTTTAATTCTTACAAAAATAATATATTTGTTTTTAAAGTTACTTCATCCTTTATCATGACAGCATTGACATAAAGCGCTGAGATGTCTACATTTAATGTTACAGGGTCAAGAGATGCTTTTTGTTGATTACCTTTAAAAATAGTTTTTGCAAGAGCAATTTATTTTCCCACTCTATTTCTTTTGTTCATCTGCTAGTCTGTATCAGTTGAGCCTGAATTTTGTGAAGAGGGGTGAATTAACTACATACATTTTAATTGTCCTTCACTGGTCAAGCATTTAAAGTCCATTTTTTGCCACAATTATAACATCTGCCTTTACTGATACAACCTTTTGTTGATCAATCTTCTTGTTATGGTTGCCATGAGGTTTTGCATTGGTGATTCTGTCCTGCACAGTGAACACATAGTCCCTTCAACAATACTGTATCTGCTCTTAGTGGCATCCAGATCTCTGCCATGCCCAAGAGTGATTATTATCTGACTCTCAGAAGTTTCAATAAGCTCTTTTTTTACAGATTCGCTACATGATACAGCTCTCTAGAACAAAGTATCCAACCTCTCCTCAAAATTACAACAGTTTGTGACTGCTGATGTCAGTGTTATATTATCAAATCATTAACATATATACTCTCATTGCTCTTTCCAAATCACTCCTGGTGATCCAACTGACTCTATTTTCCCTGTCCCATCATAGTAACTCTTCCAATGTTCTTTTGAAAGTGAGATCACTCATGTTTTACTCAGTCTTCTTCATATCCTCAAACTAAGCACCAACTACTAGATCTCTTCCAGCAATTCCTTGATTCTTAAATCTCCAAAAGATCCATCTGTTCTCACTTTGTTTCAATTGGAAAATGACTGTTACAATCATCTTGCTTTTTCTGCTGTGGTTTATCTGCTTCATATGCCCAGTAGTATCTCTCCCTATTGCCCGCCGTTGTCTCTGAACCCAACTGGGACGGGCCCAGGTTTTCACCACGACAGAGACTTTGAACTGGCAAAGTTGTGAAATAATTGTCAGTGCTGTTAAAGTGTCAGAAAAACTGTCACAGAATTGGCAACGCATTCTCAAAGACAAGAATGTATTTTCATAGGAGATTAGTTGAAGGAATTTCAGTATTGATTTTTTAAAAAAATCAATGAGTGTATTTTTTAAAATTATAATATCAAGTCGGCATTCCCTCATGAGATTTATTAGTGGTCAATACGAAGGGAGTTGGCATTGATGGATAGATCAATGGGAGTGGAAAAAAACATCACGGTAGTGATGTGAAGACTGGTTTGATGTGAGTTGACTTAAAGTTGTCATATAAAGGGCCAAGATGATGGGTACACAGCCATAGGTTGTGGTAAGGAAAATGAGAGGGAATGGGCAGTATGTTGAGGGGCATATGGTGCCACAGGTGATTTTGGGGGCATGAACATGGTCAAGAGGAGAGTGGCATTGAGACATGGGGTTGAAATGGATAAGGGGTCCACAGTATTGTTGAAGGGACTATGTTTTCACTGTGCAGGACAGAATCACCAATGCAAAACCTCATGGCAGCCATAACAAGAAGATTGATCAATGAAAGGTTGTATCAGTAAAGGCAGATGTTATAATTGTGGCAAAAATGGAGAAGATGTAAGGGCTGAGGGCTAGAGGGATATTTATGGATTTGTTATTTTTTATTAAACTGCAGTAAATATGTATTATTAATTGCTATTGATTTCACAGTCTGAATGATGTGAGGTCTTCATCTGTCAGGTAAACAATGTCTATAAGTATTACAAATTTCTTTTGTTGATACAAAGCAGTGAATTGTTTCATAATGTTAATGCAAAGATGAGGTTCAGGTAAGTTGCCATAGGTCTTGAGCTTTGAAGCTTCAGATCCTGTAACAGTTATATTCCTGACACTACAGAGACAGGGGAGGAGGAATGACCATGAGGAACCATGGCTGTGTGAAAGGAATGAAAGCTAGAACGTAATAGAAATTGGGATTATTGCGAAGTATTGAAGGGCTGGCTGGATTTTAACTGCGTACATGTGTATTTGCAACATAACACTATGCAAGCAAATGAGAAAAAGCTAATTTTGTTAAACAAAACTGTAAATATTATGGTATGCTGCTGACTGTCTCTTTCCAGTATTTAATTTGCATTGCCTTCCCTCATCTTACTCTTTGATTATATTTCCCATCTATCTCTTAGATTTTGGGTGCAATTTAACTTTAATTGTGAGACCTACATCAATTAAAATTATGGGCTGATTTCAAGACAGAGACATTCTAAATGCTTTCAGCAGTTCTGATTATTTACAAGATCTATTGCAGGTACAAATATGTTTTCACAAGTTGTTTAATTAGCTACTCAACAAGTACAAACTGTTTATGCATTTGCTTAGAGTATGTTATGTTATCTCTCAGTGATTAACTATCATCTCAAATGTTCAAACTGTTACATATCAAAAGACCAAAACAACTCTCACACTACAAAACTCAATAGAGAACATCATTCTGAAGTTTCACACATAAGAACACATAGACCTGTTAAATGCATTGAGTCCAAGACTCAAACAATTTCAAAGGTAGCTGCCGTTGAGTAAAAGCATTTTACTTCAAAAAAACATTGTTAGCTCTGTTTACATCAGTCTGCACCATAAAACAGAAGAATATGGACATTTTTCTCACAGAAAATATTGATAACTATTCACAAACAAACTGAATAGAATTTAATTCCTCACTTTCCTAACTTTGTAAAATGTAATAATCATTGAAAATACCTCAATCCAACATCTGATTCCCATATCCTCATTTACATCAAATACTGCACTGTGCACTCATTAGCTGGCATCAGATCTAAGTCTAGTTAGGTCTTGACTTAAATACTTCCTTTGTTTTCAAGTGTCACTATGACCTCAGTCCTCCCTATCTGTGTAATCTCCTCTAACCTACCAACCCTCTGCGATCTCTGCTCTCCTCCAATTTTGACCTCTTGTGCACCTCAGATTTTAACTGCTCCAATTTTGTTGGTTACCCCTTCATCTTCCTCACACCCAAGTTTTGGTATTTTCTCTCTAAAACTTCCTGACTCTCTTCCTTTGAGAGACTTCTAACAATCCCTTACAATTATTGTAATCTGATTTAAAATTTATTGGTGTCATCTCTTAACTGATGTGTAAATGAAATGGCCAAATGATGAATTTTAAATTTATTTTCATATGTAAGCAATCTTTTAAAGCCACAGTCGTCATACTAATGAACATTGACAAAGGAGAATGGGACAGAATTTAGAGCAAAATCGAAAAGGCATATTCATCACTCTAAAATATAGGGCTGTACGTTGGATCACAGTAAGATTAATTTCCAGGCAAAATGGACGTAAAATGGACACATAAGTTAAACATGTGTACCATTTTCATAAATATCGCTGCATGGTTGTCCAAGACAAGCAGTTGAAACAAACATTCGCTCTGTTACATATAAAAATTGAAAGTCCAACAACTGCTGCAACCCTTTGTCAACTTTATTTGTGATTCTGCATCACATGCCACACAATCCATATAATTCATATTCTCAGGCACTTGAAACTAAATCAGTGATCATCTAAAAGGACCTCATGAAGCTATCACCAGAGGGATAAGTACTAATGTTTTCACAATCCATATTAAAGGAATATATCTTTTGAGTTCAACCATAAATTCACAGATTACTGCCAGCAATTGCAGGGAACCTTGGGTCTCATCCCTGCCTTCCCCCACTACGATCTTGGCCATTATCTTTTCTGGTGACCACTGTGCCTCCTCAGACCAAAAGGTTATCTTTGCTGTATAGCAGATTCTTTGTAGATATGTGAATATACTGAGAAGAAACTGGTGCATGTATTTTCTTTCGGGGGGCGGGGGGGGGGTGCGGGGAGGGGGGGGTCCCATCCCAAGGAAGTTGTATCTTTCTAGAAGGTTACATTAAATCAAAGTCCTCATCAGCACTATTTTAATAGTCTATGGTGTTCATTCCAGTATTCTGGACAATATTGCTAGCTGAGGTGAAAGTGAGGACAGTTGATGCTGGAAATCAGAGCTGAAAAATGTGTTGCTGGAAAAGCACAGCAGGTCAGGTAGCATCCAAGGAGCAGGAGAATTGACGGTTCGGGCATAAGCCCTTCTTCAGGAATGAGGAGGGTGTGCCAAGCAGGCTAAGATAAAAGGTAGGGAGGAGGGACTTGGGGGAGGGGCATTGGGAATGTGATGGGTGGAAGGAGGTGAAGGTGAGGGTGACAGGCCAGAGAGGGGGTGGAGGCGGAGAGGTCGGGAAGAAGATTGCAGGTCAAGAAGGCGGTGCTGAGTCCGAGGGTTGGGACTGAGATAAGGTGGGAGGAGGGGAAATGAGGAAGCTGGAGAAATCTGCATTCACCCCTTGTGGTTGGAGGACCACGTCCCTCCTCCCTACCTTTTATCTTAGCCTGCTTGTCACACCCTCCTCATTCCTGAAGAAGGGCTCATGCCCGAAACATCAATCCCCCTGCTCCTTGGATGCTGCCTGACCTGCTGCGGTTTTCCAGCAACACATTTTTCAATATTGCTTGCTGAAGCAACATGATTAAAATGGATGACCAGGTCATTATTGTTAGTGGAATATTGCTCTGTGGAATATGTTTGCTTTGTCTTCCATACTACAAAATGTTTAAATTCAAAAGTACATCTTTAAAAGGACAGTATTTGTGCTCATTTTTAAGGTTGTGGAATGCATTGTATAACTACAAAGTTTCGCTTTACAATATATAACCAGAAATATACAAGATGTTTCATTATTGCTGCTAAACTTCAAAACGTTTTATCTTACTTTACTGAACATGTCATTCGCTGAATTACCAAATAGTATGACATTGCTTCATTGAGCAGATTCACTTAATCCAATTTTTCAAACTCGCATTATTTCAGGAATCAATCTATACCTCACTGTTGACAGGTGCCGCACTGAAAAAAAATCATTGTTTGATTATTTTATAAGTTAATTTTTGTATCTGTTAAAGATCTTTTGATGGCTGATTGCAATCTCAGTCAGGCTGTCAACTTAGTCTTCACACAGCGGATTATATGTCAGACTGATGTGACTTCCGATATTTTCAAATTTTCTATTTAGTTACACACCCAGATCACTAAAAATTCTATGCTTCATCTTCTTACATGAAGTTAGCATTATGATAAATGGCTTTTTTTTTCCAAAGAAATGTTACTTACTTTCGATTAGTGAGGCACCATGCAATGTGTTTACCCACTTTGGAAAAAGAATTATCCAACTGTGGATTGATGACAAAGTGTAATTGATGACACATAGTTAAAGGAAGAAACAGAAAGCATTATGCACTATTTTACTTTCTTAATGACGTGGAACATTGTGCAGCCTGCTAAATGATGGGGAAATTTTTAAAAGTGTCACGGAAATAGTTTGTCATGAAACAAAAGGAAGAGCAGACTACAAATATATTTATTGAATGGCTTCAATGTTCTAATGCAGAAGTGCTCTGAAGTCTTTGTGAATGACATAGTCATATTCTTGCGCAATAATCATATTCTTTTGCATTTCACCAAGAATGTTACAGACATCCACTTTAAAATGTTGCATGTCTAGGTTTTAAACATTCTGAAACAGCTTTATCTCATGGTCCCCTCACTTGTACATCTAGAGATAGAATGTCAAATTATTCAACCTATTGTTAGCGCAGCTCAAGCTTACGCAGGGGAAACTGCCATTTCACTTTGCAAAGAAATGTAATATCTTTGACTGTAGTAATTATACTGAAACTTAATGGATTATACAACTGTATAAAAAACATGGATCTTCAAGATGTCAGAATTATTTCACATTTTGTACATCTGATACTTAACTAAATTCAATTCATGCTGTAAATTAAGATGGCCTACCTAACACTTTTACCAGGCTATTAACTTACACTATTAAAAGACACAAATACAAAGATAAAGAGACAAAAAATACTTGGGATTAATAGTTAATTGTTCGCTCGTATGATTATTTAATGTAGAAAATTAAAATATATACTCAAACCCATAAGTATTCTTGTTGGAAAACTATGTTTTGTTACACTTTTCACAACATTTATCCCAAAAAAGCAGAAAAGCATGAAAGATGCAACTTCAATGCTGCTGCCATCCTATGTGAGAGTACTTCTCCTGCACTGACATTGCTGCACTAATTTCCAATCTATTAATCTTGACCAAACTACTTCCCACGTTCTCCCATGATGTTGCTTGCTATGATTTAATCCTCATCATTTTCCTTATCCTTTTCTCCAAACTGATTTCTCCTGTATGGTATCCTATCACTTTAGATACTGGCTGAAATTGACTGGTACAACAACTCTTCTCAATCAGTTGAGATTGCATCGCACTGCAGGAGGTCACTAAATCACCAAGTGTCTCAAAACAGAAACCGTGGGACTCGATCAGCACACATGGTGGTCTCTTCTCTCTCTCTACTGACAACCCCAAATAAATGGGTGTCAGCTTAGAATTGATATGGTTACCATGCAGAAGGACAGATTGCAATAGAAGTCCTTGTGTGCTGGATCTGGTACCTTATTTAGGAGAGAGAATTATGCCCAGCAAAGCTCCAATTAAAGTTGTCATTAATAGTGCAGATTGACAGCATTTACAAACTGACAAATCTGTGCTTGGACCTATCAGTGTTTTATTATATGTAGACAGCGTTTTCACAACTAACTAATTAATGATGTCAGTGCTGAGAAATGATTGTACCAAAAATTCACTGATTTCCCTAGCATGGGAAATATTCTAAGATTACTTTAAAATACGATTGCAGACTGAAAAGCTAAATATCCAGTGAGGATTTTGGCAGGAATTTCAAACAAAATGGGAGAAGTTCTCTTGCTAAGTTTCCCGAGCACACTAGTCTCCATGCAGCTTCAACCCAGATATTTTCTTCATGACAACACTTTATTTTAGGTTTCGTGCATACAACATGCACTCAGAAAATCACATTTTGCTTATGATGTTCTAAGTCAAGGCACTGCATTACAGAAAATACTAGAATGAAACAAGATAAAAAAATCTCACAGAAACTGTGAAATTAATATTTTTGACTATATTTTGGAATATTTACACATAACCAGTCACAGAGTCATAGAGTCATGGAGATATACAGCACGGAAACAGACCCTTCGGTCTAACTCGTTCATGTCGACCAGATATCCCAACCTAATCTAGTCCCACAAGCCAGCATCCGGCCCATGACCCTCCAAATCCTTCCTATTCAGAGAACCGTCCAGATGCCTTTTAAATGTTGTAATTGTACTGGCCTCCACCACTTTCTTGAGCAGCTCATTCCGTACACGCACCACCCTCTACATGAAAAGGTTGCCCTGAGGTCTCTTTTATATCTTTCCCCTCTCACCCTAAACCTATGCCCTCTAGTTCTGGACTCCCTGAACCCAGGAAAAAGACTTTGCCTATTTACCCTATCCATGCCCCTCATAATTTTGTAAACCTCTATAAGATCACCCTGAGCCTCCAATGCTGCAGGGAAAACAGCCCCAGCCTGTTCAGCCTCTCCCTATAGCTCAAATCCTCCAACTCTGGCAACATCCTTGTATATCTTTTCTGAACCCTTTCAAGTTTCACAACATCCTTCCATTGGAAGGAGACCAGAATTGAAAGCACTATTCCAAAAGTGGCCTAACCAATGTCCTGGACAGTTGCAACATGACCTCACAACTCCTGTACTCAATACTCTGACCAACAAAGGAAAGTATACCAAATGCCTTCTTCATTATCCTACCTACCGATGACTCCACTTTCAAGAAGCTATGAACCTGCACTCCAAGGTCTCTTTGTTCAGCAACACTCTGTAGGACCTTACCATTAAGTGTAAAAGTCCTGCTATGATTGCTTTCCCAAAATGC